>NC_090655.1:21690347-21990347 GCF_040937935.1 Hyperolius riggenbachi | reverse complement strand
CCCACCATGTCCAGAGTTGTGACGATTCTTCTCCTAAGGACAAGCACTTAGAGCCATTGGTAACCGCTTTATAACAAACAAAAAAAAATGGCATTAGACTAGACTGAGGGTGGGACATGTTAGTTACATTAGGAAGCGGTGGGCCTGGAGACAGCGCTGGTTCTTGACTTTTTGATGCCTGAGGCAAACTTGTGAGGATGTTCCCCCTTCTGAATGATCACACAGCACCAGACAATTTACTCTGCTTCATCGAGGCCTCCTCCTTTCCACAGACTGTGTGCTCAGCAAGCAGTTACCAGGCAGAAGTAAGCGCGTACGTACAAAAAGGGCGTCGGGGAAAAAAGGGCGCAGGGTGTAAACGGTAATATTGTTTTGTATTTCGTTTACAAATAATGTTTTACAAATCTATAAATCATTAAATAATGTGTATGAAAACGGCAATTGTAAAAAACTTTAATCTTCCCTGTTTCAAAAGTGAAACTTATAATTACGTTTGTTAAAAAAACGATAATAGATGTTTAATCGTTATAATTGTACATTATTGTGAATAACCTTCATTTATTGTTTCTTCTTATAATAAAATGTGAAAATATTGTTTATAACGATGATATAAATATAACTACGTTCGTAATAAGTGCTGTAAAACATTAGTAAGTATGACTAAAATTTTACTAAAACTATACCTAACCCTACTCTCACAAAGAACCCTTCCTGTACCTAACCCTAACCCCTAGACCCCCCTGGAAGTGCCTAAACCTAAGACAACCCTGGTGGTGCCTCACCCTAAGACCCCCCTGGAGGTGCCTAAACCTAAGACCCCCCTGGTGGTGCCTAACCCTAAAACCTCCTGGTGGTGCCTAACCCTAAGACCCCCCTGGTGGTGCCTAAACCTAAGACCTCCCTGGTGGTGCCTCACCCTAAGACCCCCCTGGAGGTGCCTAAACCTAAGACCCCCCTGGTGGTGCCTAACCCTAAAACCTCCTGGTGGTGCCTAACCCTAAGACCCCCCTGGTGGTGCCTAAACCTAAGACCCCCCCTGGTGGTGCCTAAACCTAAGACTCCCCCTGGTGGTGCCTAAACCTAAGACCCCCCTGGTGGTGCCTAAACTTAAGACCCCCCTGGTGGTGCCTAAACTTAAGACCCCCCTGGAGGTGCCTAAAACTAAGACCCCCCCATGTGGTGCCCAAACCCCTCCCCCCTTAGTGTTCGCTTTATTATGTGGATAATAATGTTTTACAAATAGTGACTGTAAAAAATAAATTGCAATTTACGTTACAAACTGATTGCTTTATTTTGTGAATAATAATGTTTTACAAACAGTAAGGGATAAAACTTTAAATAATGTTTTAGTTAAATAGGATAAATATGTTTAGTTTTTTTTATAAACGTTATTCGTCACGGGCGCATTTTGTAAACGTAAATCATGACAAGCACAGTTATAAAACATGAAAAATCTCCGGCGCCCTTTTTTCCTGCTCACCGCCAATTAAACGTTATTATGGGAGTGAATGGCGGTGCCCTTTTTGTCCACTAGCTGCCTGCGCCCTTTTTCCCCGTTCCTGAAGTAAGCAGTTATCATGCAGCAACAAGCAATTACCGGGCAGCAGTGAGCAGATGAGGGAGTTTGAGAGGCATTTCACTGCCTATTACCAGTCAGTGGAAAGGAGGCCTTTATGTTCTCACGTGACATGCTGCAGCTGAACACAATAGCACACTGGCTGGCTGCGCGTCTGTAATTACACAAACTGCTCACCCTCAGCCACTCCATTCCTCCTTGGAAGGTACACAGTACATAAATGCTGCCCCTGAAATCTCTGCGCCTGATGCAAATGTTTCGCCTTGCTTCATGAGAGAACCGGCCTTGCCTGGGGAGGGAGGTGGTGGGGACATAAGGAAGCTGTAGGCCTGGGGGGATAGGGGGCTAAGGAGGCCATGGGCCCAGGTAGAGGGGGTAAAGAGAGAAGGGCACACATCATGAGGAAGCTGTGGGCTGGGGAGGGGGAGAGGTGAAGAGAAACGGGACACACTTTACTTTAGGAAGCTGAGGGCCTGGGCTGAAGAGAGAGGGGGACACACACACTGAAGGCTGGGGGGGGGGGGGGGGGGGAGAAGAGGGACATGTCAGTACATTAGGAAGCTGAGGGCCTGGGCTGAAGAGAGAGGGGGACACACACATTGAAGGCTGGGGGGGGGGGGGGGAGAAGAGGGACATGTCAGTACATTAGGAAGCTGAGGGCCTGGGGGGAAGAGAAAGAGGGGACACACTGCAGGCTGTGGGCCTGGGGGGGGGGGGGGACACTGAAGCTGAGGGCCTGGGGGGGGGGGAGACACAATGAAGGCTGTGGGGAGAAGAGTGAGGGGGGGACACTGAAGGCTGTGGGCCTGGGGGGGGGGGAGGAGTGAGGGGGACACACTGAAGGCTGTGGGCCTGGCGGGGGACACACTGAAGGCTGTGGGCCTGGGGGGAAGAGAGAGGGGGACACACACACTGAAGGCTGGGGGGGGGGGGGGGGAAGGAGAGGGACATGTCAGTACATTAGGAAGCTGAGGGCCTGGGGGGAAGAGAAAGAGGGGACACACTGCAGGCTGTGGGCCTGGGGGGGGGGGGGGGAACACTGAAGCTGAGGGCCTGGGGGGGGGGGGGACACACTGAAGGCTGTGGGGAGAAGAGTGAGGGGGGGACACTGAAGGCTGTGGGCCTGGGGGGGGGAGGAGTGAGGGGGACACACTGAAGGCTGTGGGCCTGGCGGGGGACACACTGAAGGCTGTGGGCCTGGGGGGAAGAGAGAGGGGGACACACACACTGAAGGCTGTGGGCCTGGGGGGGGGGGAGAGGGGGGGGACACACTGAAGGCTGTGGGCCTGGGGGGGGAGAGAGAGGGGGGACACACTAAAGGCTGTGGGCCTGGGGGGGGGGGGGGAGAGAGGGACACACACACACTGAAGGCTGTGGGCCTGGGGGGGAGAGGGACACATGCACACTGAAGGCTGTGGGCCAGGGGGGAGAGAGAGGGACACACACACACTGAAGGCTGTGGGCCTGGGGGGGAGGGAAGAGCGGGGGGGGGGGCACACGGAAGGCTGTGGGCCTGGGGGGGGGGAGAGAGGGACACACACACTCTGAAAGGGGGGGACACACTAAAGGCTGTGGGCCTGGGGGGGGGGGGGGGGGGAGAGGGACACACACACACTGAAGGCTGTGGGCCTGGGGGGGAGAGAGAGGGACACACACACACTGAAGGCTGTGGGCCTGGGGGAGGGGGGGGGAGAGAGAGGGGGGGACACACTGAATGCTGTGGGCCTGGGGGGGGGAGGGGGGGGACACGTCGTTACATCCAAATCCAAAAAAGCTTTATTGGCAGGACCAAATACATTTAGCATTGCCAAAGCATTAGGAAGCTATGCGCCCAGAAGTGTGTGAAGTACCACGTTACATTAGGGAGCTGTGAGGGGGCGGGGATGGGAAAGACACGTAACATTATAAGTAGAGGACCGGTGAGAGGGACACGACACGTCAGTGAATGACAGAAGGGGGCGGGGCTAGCAGTATGAGTCGGCGGCACCAACCAGTCTCCTCCTACCTGACACACGTCTCCCCTCAGCCGGCCAATCACATCGCAGGGTTCTCCTTGATGGGACGTTGCCGTGCAGCACAGGGGGGCGGAACCTGCGGTCAGCCAATGGGGAGAGCGATGCGCGTCACGCTTGGAGCTGAGAGCAATAACAATAACAAGGCGAGCAGAGGCAGCAGCAGCACTGGGGACGGGGCAGACGGGCAGCATGTCAGACGGGCACAGCCTGCCGGAGGAGCCTCTGCAGGGTGAGACGCCTGAGCCTGTACATCTGTATATACTTTGCACACATATGTATTCTGCCCTCTGTACCCTGCCTCTGTCTGATGCTCATATATATTATCTATATACTCTGCCCTCTGTACACATCTCTCACTGCTATCCCCCTGTGTGTATATATACAATATCTATGTATTCTGGCCTCTGTATACATCTGCCTGCTGCTCAGCTCCTCCTCTCACTGCTACCCCCCCCCTGTGTAGATAGATAGATAGATAGATAGATAGATAGATAGATAGATAGATATGTATTATATGCCTTCTGTACACATCTGCCTGCCTCTGTCTGCTGTGTGAGCTCAGCTCCTCTCACTGCTCTCCTCCCCCCCTTTTGTGTTTATGTCTCAATGCTACTGACACCTGTCCACAGCAGCACAGTGGCTGCTTGCTTTTCCCATTTGTTTACATGCTGCACCTGTGTGTGTCCTCATTGTTTACTTGCAACACCTGAATGTTTTAATCATTGTTGACATGCAGTGCCTGCCTGACTGTTTGTGTGTTACTTCATTGTTGACATGCGGTGCCTGTGTGTTACCTCATTGTTTACATGCAGTGCCTGACTGCCTGTGTGTTACCTCATTGTTGGCATGCAGTGCCTGTGTGTTACCTCATTGTTGACATGCAGTGCCTGTGTGTTACCTCATTGTTGACATGCAGTGCCTGTGTGTTTCCTCATTGTTGACATGCAGTGCCTGTGTGTTACCTCATTGTTGACATGCAGTGCCTGTGTGTTACCTCATTGTTTACATGCAGTGCCTGACTGCCTGTGTGTTACCTCATTGTTGACATGCAGTGCCTGTGTGTTACCTCATTGTTTACATGCAGTGCCTGACTGCCTGTGTGTTACCTCATTGTTGACATGCAGTGCCTGTGTGTTTCCTCATTGTTGACTTGCAGTGCCTGTGTGTTACCTCATTGTTGACATGCAGTGCCTGTGTGTTACCTCATTGTTGACATGCAGTGCCTGTGTGTTTCCTCATTGTTGACTTGCAGTGCCTGTGTGTTTCCTCATTGTTGACATGCAGTGCCTGTGTGTTTCCTCATTGTTGACTTGCAGTGCCTGTGTGTTACCTCATTGTTGACATGCAGTGCCTGTGTGTTACCTCATTGTTGACATGCAGTGCCTGTGTGTTTCCTCATTGTTGACTTGCAGTGCCTGTGTGTTTCCTCATTGTTGACATGCAGTGCCTGTGTGTTTCCTCATTGTTGACTTGCAGTGCCTGTGTGTTACCTCATTGTTGACATGCAGTGCCTGTGTGTTTCCTCATTGTTGACATGCAGTGCCTGTGTGTTACCTCATTGTTGACATGCAGTGCCTGTGTCTTACCTCATTGTTGACATGCAGTGCCTGTGTCTTACCTCATTGTTGACATGCAGTGCCTGTGTCTTACCTCATTGTTGACATGCAGTGCCTGTGTCTTACCTCATTGTTTACATGCAGCTCCTGAGTGTTTCCTCATAGTTGACATGCAGTGCATGTGTGTTTCCTCATTGTTGACATGCAGTGCCTGTGTGTTCTCTCATTGCTTACATGCAGCACCCAAATGTTTCCTCATTGTTTACATGCAGTGCCTGAATGTTTCCTCATTGTTCTTATGCAGCGCCTGAGTGTTTCCTCCTTGTTTACATGTCGCACCTGAGTGTTTCCTCCTTGTTTACATGTCACACCTGAGTGTTTCCTCATTGTTTACATGCAACACCTGAATGTTTCCACGTTTTTGACATGCAGCCCCCGAGGCCCTGTTCACAGTGCTCAGCTGCGTAGCAGAATAATTCTCCATGTCAACTCCCTGCCCATACAGCGCTATGGAACTGTTCACTGTGCTGCATTAATTGTAACTGATCTCGGTATTCTAACTCACTGCTTGCAGACTTAGTTTGTATCTAGTCTGTATTGCAGGTCACACTCATTATAACGCATTATAACACGTGTGTTATGCAACTAACCACTGCAAGCCTAGCCTAAATATCTCCATTGTTGACATCCAGCGGCTGTATGTTTCCTCATCGTCAGCAGAGCTGCAGGCCACCAACGTCACCAACTGTCCCAAACTGTTAGCTTATCCGTCTGCCACACAGGAGGCAGGAGAATCAGAATAACCAGGCTCGTCACTTTATAGGGCGGCCAGTTATAAAGCTGGGAATAGCTTTTATTGTTAAAGGACACCTGACGTGAGAGGGATATGGAGGCTGCCATATTTATTTCCTTTTAAACAATATCCTGCTGACCCTCTCCCTCTAATACTTTCAGCCATAGACCCCAAACAAGCATGTAGCAGATAAGGTGTTTCTGACATTACTATCAGAAGATTAGCTGCATGCTTCGCTGCTGTGTGATTCAGACACTACTGCAGCCACATATCCCTCTCACTTCAGTTGTTCATAATTTTTTTCCCCCAAATCTAGAGAATGGAGGGTACAATAAATACATAGTTTATGAATAGTACAGCTGCAACCTGCATCAACAGAAACACAAAGATACTGCATGGCATAAGAAAAAGCAGCAATTATACAGGAAATCACGCAGAATGTGGAAAAAAATTGACTTGATACGATTCTATGGTCATTTGGAATACAGAATATTGTGGATTGGAATGTTCGATTTTACAATCGTGTCTCTGAAGAGAAAGTGCCCCAACTGATTCCTTTATGGAAACAGTCAATAATTACTGTCTGATTATGTATGAACCTGCAAACCTGATTGAATAATTACATCTGAGGAAAATATTGTACAGATTTTGTAAAATATTGTATTATATTGTATATTGTAAAATATTTTGTAAAATATTGTAAAATCTGACAGATTTTCAGTGGCGTAGCTAAAGAGCTGTGGGCCCCGATGCAAGTTTTACATGGGGCCCCCCCAAACACTCTATACATAACAATTGATACGGCGCACCAAAACCTGCCAATGGCAACTACAGTGTCAGAGGTGCAAGAAGGGGATGGGGAGCAGTTTGTTAGAGATCACTACTATTCAAAGTATCTATAGAAGTTATTATTACCAGCACAGGACCAATAGAGAGCTAATACTGTGATAGAGGGTGGACCCTTCGGGGCCCCTCTGGCCCAAGGGCCCCGATGCGGTCGCTACCTCTGCACCGCCTATTGCTACGCCCCTGCAGATTTTACATAGTTATTTGGGTTGAACAAAGACATACGTCCATCGAGTTCAACCAGTATAAAGAACAACACCAGCCTGCTCCCTCACACATCCCTGTTGATCCAGAGGAAGGCAATAACCCTTACAAGGCATGGTCCAATTAGCCCCAAAAGGGAAAAATTCCTTCCTGACTCCAGATGGCAATCAGATAAAATCCCTGGATGAACATCATTAGCCATTACCTAGTAATTGTAGCCATGGATGTCTTTCAACGCAAGGAAAACAACTTAGCCCCCTTTAAATGCAGATATTGGATTTGCCATAATGACTTCCTGTGGCAATGCATTCCACATCTTAATCACTCTTACTGTAAAGAACCCTTTCCTGAATAAATGGCTAAAACGTTTTTCCTCCATGCGCAGATCATGTCCTCTAGTCCTTTGCGAAGGCCTAGGGACAAAAAGCTCATCCGCCAAGCTATTATATTGCCCTCTGACGTATTTATACATGTTAATTAGATCCCCTCTAAGGCGTCTTTTCTCTAGACTAAATAAACCCAGTTTATCTGACCTTTCTTGGTAAGTGAGACCTTCCATCCCACGTATCAATTTTGTTGCTCGTCTCTGCACCTGCTCTAAAACTGCAATATCTTTCCTGTCTAGTTTTGGACTAGTCAATCTCCTTTTTGGGTTTTCTTTACTCTTTTTTTGCGATAGTGGCCCTTTAAGACACATTCAGTAAAAAATAAAGGGTTAGTAAAATATGGCATTCGGTATTTTAGATGCGTTTTCAGGAAGATTTATGTAAGTGGAGGGAAGGCTCTGGGTATGGTGGAGCCTTCCTGGTCGTCACTCCATCGTTCCTGCACCGCCCCCTGTTGAAGTTCTGTGACCAGCTGTGTTTTCGGCAGTCCTTGGGCAGCCTTTGGCAGTAATCACATCCCCAAGTGCTTCTGAAGATGAGTACATCCGCAGGGGCATGCCTAGACTTGCACGCAAGCAGTACGGATGCTCTAGTCTTCAGGAGTACTCGAGCTTTCTGGATAGTTTAAGGAAACCAGAGATGATTAAATAAGCAGCTTTTATACTTACCTGGAGCTTCCTCCAGCCCCATTCCAGCCCTGGGCTCCAACCTCGTCCTCCTGGGCCCCTCTGTTCTTCCGCTGTATCCCCTAGTATATATAGCCCAGTCGTGGTTCGCCGCACATAAGTGGCTGTGATGCGCTCCCGTGCCGGAAGCGTTCTGCGTCTGCACACCCTAGTACTGCACAGGTGCAGAATGGCCTGGGCCACGAGAGCGCGACAGGGGCCCAGGAGAATGACAATGGTGGCCACAGCCAGGGCTGGAGGAAGCCCCACGTAAGTATACAAGCTGCTTTTTTCATCTCGGGTACACTTTTAATTAAACTTGGTTATTATTTAGTATTTATATAGCGCCAACATCTTCCGCAGCGCTGTACAGAGTATAAATTGTTTTGTCACTTATCTGTCCCTCAGAGGGGCTCACAGTCTAATCCCTACAATAGTCATATGTCTATGTATGTATCATGTAGTGTATGTATTGTAGTCTAGGGCCAATTTTTTAGGGGGGATGCCAATTAACGTATCTGTATACTTTTGGAATGTGAGAGGAAACTGGAGTACCTGGAGGAAACCCACACAGACACAGGGAGAACATAAAAACTCCTTGCAGATGTTGACCTGGCTGATTTCGAACCGGGGACCCAGCGCTGCAAGGCAAGAGCGATGAACCACTACGCCACCGTGCTGCCCACTGGTATACCAGTACACACACTTTATTCTCGGCCAGACTGGCCGAGCTCTCTCTAGCATCTGCCCTTACATTACATTTCCCTGTTCGATTGACCGTTGGATTGAATCGTTCTATTGGATCGTCGGGGTATCAATTATGTTCCAATCAGCTCGATCGATGGAAATTAGTCAATATCTGACACAATTACTCAATCGAGCTGGAAGGAAAATATCTGTTGATCGTAAAGGAATCGTTCACATGATTTCAATTGACAGAATCGATTTTTGGTGGCAGTGCATGGAGGCACAGCATCGTTCAGATCGATTAGAAAAGGAGAATTGTCAGAATCTCGATTGCAGTGTGTGTGTGGGCGACCAGTCGATTCACTTCTGATCGACCACTCTGCTTTCAACCACCCAATAAAATAAATTGCTTAATCTCTCGAATGGAAAATGGAGTAATGTATGGGTACCTTAGTCTTCGCTGACCATTGGATTTTGTGACACTTGTGGGCATGGAGATTGCCGATGCATGTATCTCATATATCTAGATCATACATGCCAAACTCTGGCCCGCAGAGTTATCAAATTTGGCCCACAAGTGGTTTCCCAACTTTTCATTATACAGTATTTGGCCTACTCTAGACCACCAGGGACACTATATTGGGGGTGGAGCCCTAGATCACCAGGGAAGCCATATAAGGGAGAAATCACAAGATACCAGGGAACTGTATGGGATGGGGGGGGGGGGGTGTCAGTAGACACCAGGGAACTGTTTAGGGGTGGGAGGGGGACATCAGGCACCAGGGGTCTGTATAGGGGAGGAAGGGGGACCACTAGACACCAGGGTACTGTATAGAGTAGGGGGGGGGGGGGCACTAAACACCAGGGAACTGTATAGGGGAGGGAGGAGGGCCATTAGACACCAGGGACCTGTATGGGGGAGGGGGGGCAATGCACACCAGGGAACTGTATAGTGGAGGGCCATTAGACACCGGGGACCTATATGGGTGGGGCAATACACACCAGGGAACTGTATAGGGGAGGGAGGGGGGAGGCACTACGCACAAGGGCACTGTATAGGGGTTGGAGAGGAGCCATTAAACACCAGGGAACTTTATAAGGGAGGAAGGTGGCCACTAGACATTGAGGTTGGCCCACAACTTATTGCCAGTGTTCTATTTGGGCCCACATTGTATTTGAGTTTGACACATTTGCTCCAGATCCTGAACTACTTCTTACTGAGAGCATTGATTTTCTGCCTAGTGATTGCGTAGTAGTGACTGTGGCATGTGGGGTCCTGGGTTGCGTTCCAATCGTGCATTTGTTGCAAGATCGTAAATTAAGATTTTTATTTTCTGTGTTTTCGTTAAAGTGGTTTGGCTGGTTTCCACAAAGCTAAAGACTGTCTATTAGAATAATAACGTTGCACTGGCTTCATTAGATTGTAAGCTCTGCTGAGGCCGGGACTGGTGTGAAGGTTTCTCTGGGCTGTGTAAAGAAACTGCGTCACTTGTTTTATGAATTAAAAATACACCGTACAGGAATAGAAACGTTGTCAACATGTTAAAAATAATTCCCTTTGCTCTGCACCTAAGCTGGCTAGTTATGAAACGGTCTTGGACCACACTCAACTATTTACCCAGCTGCCAAACGCTTGTATAAACTCATTACGCTTGTGTTTGTTATTGTCACACTAGGGCATATATTATCAGCTTACACAAGCAATACGTTATTACCCTGTGATGATTTTTTGCCTCTGCTGCACCGGAAGAGTGGGATGTTTTGATACAGTAGGTTAGCTTTAGAGATCTAGGATTGTCCCTGGAAGTTAAAATAGAACTAATTTTGTCACACTTAAGTTGGCTAACTGTATCGACGTGACATATTTGAAGGCAACATGGATTTGGCAGAGGAGCTAAGATGACTGGATTAGCTGCATGCTTGTTTCAGGTGTGTGATTGGGGGGGCCCCCAACCCTGCAGTTTGCCCCAGGGTCACGAGTATCCTTTAAAAAGAACCCCATGTGGTGTGAGACCAATGTAAGCTGCCATATTTATTTCGTTTTATACAATACCAGTTGCCTGGCAGTCCTGATGATCTGTCTGGTCAGTAGGGTCTAAATCACACACCTGAAACAAGCATGTGGCTAATCTTCTCAGATTTGTCATAGACATCTGATCTGCATGCATGTTCAGGGACTATGGCTTATTAGGGACAGAGGATCAGTAGGACAGCCAGGCAACCTGCATTGTTTAAAAGGAAATAAACATGTCAGCCTCCATATCTCACTCACCTGGTCCTTTAAAGGAGAACTGTAGTGTGAGGTATATGGAGGCTGCCATATTTATTTAATTTTAACTAATACCAGTTGCCTGGCTGTCCTGCTGATCGTCTGTCTTTAATACTTTTATCCACAGACCCTGAACAAGCATGCAGCAGATCAGGTGTTTCTGACATTATTGTTAGATCTGACAAGATTATATACATGCTTGTTTCTGGTGTGATTTAGACACTTCTGCAGCCACATAGATCAGCAGGGCTGCCAGGCAACTGGTATTGTTTAGAAGGAAATAAATATGGCATCCTCCATATTCTTCTCACTTCAGTTGTCCTTTAAAACCAGCAGCTCCGCTGTGAATTCACATAATGACCACACAGCAGTCACCGGCCAGATAATACACTGAGCAGTCACATCAGCAGTCCTGCCTTTTGTCTTTTGCGATAGAATCATACAGGTCAGGCGGTCACCGCTGTGTTGTGCTGAATTGTGTTTGGCCCTCTAGGGATTGTCATCTCCTGTGTACAATGTGTTACTGTACAACAATATATTGACTGATGGTGCAGTATTTACACGCTAAAACAATCACCTCCTGGGCTGTGATCAATCAAATAGATTGTAAAACCATTGAAATGGATTGCGGCACAGAAGTTGTTGATTTTCCGCGTTGCAGCACACAGATCAATCAGATCTCAACCAAAATCTCACTATGCGTTTTACGGTATATTACGAAGCGATTAAATGACTCCACAGTGCGTACATGTCAAAAGTGCACCGCAGTGATTTTGGCGCTATTGGTAAATTACTCCTATTCTGTTGTGAATGAGCGAGTAATCCTGATAGTAAAATATCTGTAATTTTTACTGATATTTTACTATGGCCTAACCTAAACTTAAAGAGGAACTTCAGCCTAAACAAACATACTGTCATTAAGTTACATAAGTTATGTTAATTAAAATAGATTAGGTAATATAATCTCTTACCCACCCAGTTTTAAAAGAACAGGCACATGTTTGTGATTTCATGGGTGCAGCCATCTTTTTCATGGGGGCAGCCATCTTTTGGTTGAAAGGAGGTGACAGGGAGCATGAGACACAGTTCCAACTGTCCTGTGTCCTGATAACCCCTCCCAGCTGTGTGCGCTAGGCTTCAAATCTTAAATGCAACATTTAAAATAAAAAAAATTGCACCAAAACAGCAGAAGGGGAACAACAACATCAGAAATCCCATCATGCTTTGCACAGCATCAGGGGAAAATGCCCGGGCAGTTTTCTTCTGTGCAGCTAAAAATGAGGCTTGGAGAAAAAAGACAAAGTTCTGATGCTGTGAAACTGTAAAAGAAACACTAAGCCTTTTCAGTGCTGCTGAGTAGATTTTTAGCCTGGAAGTTCACTTTAATCTCAGCCCAGCCAATGCCTAACCCCAACCAACTTCCCCCACTGATGCCTAACCCTAACAGCCCCAACAACAAACATACATTCTACAGTAATGCACATTGCCAGTAGTAAAAATGTCGCCACCTGTGATATATCGGGGTGAGGAATACTAAATAATGTATCAGGCCTGGAACCCACTAGGGTTCGCTTTAAAATCGTCGCAGCGCTGTGTGCAGCGATCTCGATTCCCTGGCACTTAGAAGCTTACAGTTTACTATGGAGCACTTCGGATTTGCGATTCACGTGTTCTTTTTTTCAGATTTAAATAAACTTTATTATCCTTATCAGATATTGGATGTCCGGGTTCCGTCTGTAGCCCTGACTCCTAAAGGAAGAGGTGATAGGTGCTTCTCTAGAGCCAATAAGAGAAGCGCCAGTGACCTGTTCCTTTAGGGGCGGGGCTACGGGTGGAAGCAGGAAATCTGGACACTTGGTGAAGTCTATTTAAAGCGCAACTGTTCGGCCTCCCAAAGCGCTGCGAAATCGCTCAAAATGCTACATGTCTTGCGATTGCAATTATCCCTAATCGCAATTGCACTAGTGGGTCCCTCACCGCTCACTTTAATTGTCAAAACGTTTTTGCAAATTGCTGGTGATTGTCAGCGATCCCAAAACGCTGCCAGCCCTAAAAGATTATTGTTAATTATAAGCAATTTAAATCAATAAGGCCCAGTTCATAAGGGCCCGTTCACACTGCACGCGTTTCCAGCCGCGTTTTGGAAACGCGTGCAGGTGGCCAAAACGCACGACATCAGACATTGCATAGAGTGCAATGTCTGATGTTCACACTGCATGCGTTCCGGACCTGTGCGGTCCGGGAACGCATGCTGCTTGCAGATTTTGCAAAAACGCGTGGCTGTCCCATTCACTTTTCAGTGATGGGATCAGCCACGCAACGCACACAAACGCGGATGGCCATGCGTTCGTACGCGTTGCGGTCCGCACGCGTTCCGCACGCATGGCCATCCGCATTTCTGATCTGAACGGGCCCTTAGCGTTTTGTGCCAAAACTGTCAGTTCCAATGGATCTGTTCTCCGTTCGAACGGATCCGTTGCAAACTGGTTTCAGTTCCGTTTGTATCTGTTTTGCATCAGTTTCCGTTTTAAAGGGGAAGTGCTAAAGATAATCTATACTGTATATACACCAGAGCTCTGAATGATCTGTAAATACATTGTGGTCATTGTTGAGGAGAGAGCTTGCTGATCCAGTGTATTTCTACAGCTTCTGGTTTGGTATAGCCTCGTTTTTAATTTTCACCTACTACTATGAGTGACGGAAGCCTGCTCTTCGCAGGAGACAGTGGGTGCACCTCTACTCCTTGAAAGGTGGCCCCTGCACTTGGACAATCAGGGCCTAGATGCTGTATGGCCTGATGTCTGCCATTTCTTTCCAGAAATCAATGAACTGGGATGGATCCCACTCCTGCAGCACTGCTAGGCCCATGTGCCAAACAAACAAGCCAAGATGGCCGCTGTACCATAGAGAGTACACAGGAAGCGGCTAGAAAGGTCCGTTTTTATAGCCAGTGTGTTGTTAAAGGACTTACGAGGCGAAAAAGTCCAAAAAAAGTTAAATACCGGTATGAAATATCAATGCACGGAGGGCGCCGTCCGCGCCCTCTGTGCCGTTCCGCCCAGTCCCAGTATCTCAATGAGCCCCCCCGGCCGGTCCCGACCCACAGCCCGGGTCGGGCTCTCCTTCCTCCACTAAGATGGCCGCCGGAGCTGGCCGCGGCTGCGCAGTCCGCATATGCGCGAGTGCGGCTGCGCAGCTCTAGCGCCTCCCCCCCCCCCCCCCCGATCCACGCTATAGGCCGTCTCCTGTTGCGTGGATCGGGGGGAAGGCCCTAGAGCTGCGCAGCCGCACTCGCGCATATGCGGACTGCGCAGCCACAGCCAGCTCCGGCGGCCATCTTAGTGGAGGAAGGAGAGCCCGACTCGGGCTGTGGGGTCGGGACCGGCCAGGGGGGCACATTGAGATGCGGGGACCCGGCGGAACGGCACGAAGAGTGCGGACGGCGCCCTCCGTGCATTGATATTTCATACAGGTATTTAACTTTTTTGGACTATTTCGCTTCGTAAGTCCTTTAAGTTCCGTTTTCTATTGGCTCCTATTGCCCTGTAAAACCTTCTGTTTCAAGTCCGCAGGGAGCAACGGTCCGGAAAACTAGGGCCTGCAGCATTTTTTCGATCTGGAGACCGAAACGTAGGTAACGTATCCGGACGGATGTGTACGCTCCCATAGATTAACATTGGATCCGTTTGCGTCCGTTCCGTTCGTACAGTATACGGTCCGGTTCCGATCCGCAAAAAACGCTAATGTGAACCGGGCCTAAGTCACATTCAGTAAAATTCCGCTTGAAGAAACATGCGGTAATACAATTGGTAGTTGACTTTTTGTCTTTCTGGTTGTGGTACACCAAGAACAGGAACTTTTGATGTTTATATTGATATGTGATGTATGATATGGATCCATAGATTGTCATTGTGTTTGTTAGCTGTACATTTTTATTCTATAAAGAAAGTGGCATAAGCGTGACTAAACTTGCATCGGGCAATATTCTTTGAGGGCTCACTTATGTATATGCAGATCAAACATATGGACTATGATCAACACAATGACATTCTAATGATGTTTATGGTTATATATTGCCTTTTTCATTGTTTACATAGTGATCACTTAGGTTGTTATATTACATAGTTATTTGGGTTGAAAAAAGACATATGTCATCAAGTTCAACCAGAAAACAAAGTACAACACCAGCCTGCTCCCTTACATATCCCTGTTGATCCAGAGGAAGGGGAAAAAACCCCCACAAGGCATGGTCCAATTAGCCCCAAAAGGGAAAAAAATTCCTTCCCGACTCCAGATGGCAATCAGATAAAATCCCTGGATCATCATCAACATCATTAGGCATTACCTAGTAATTGTAGCCATGGATGTTTTTTCAATGCAAGGAAAGCATCTAAGACCCCTTTAAATGCAGATATAGAATTTGCCATAACTACTTCCTGTGGCAATGCATTTTACATATTAATCACTCTTACTGTAAAGAACCCTTTCCTATATAAATGGCTAAAACGTATTTCCTCCATGCGCAGATCATGCCCTCTAGTCCTTTGTGAAGGCCTAGGGACAAAAAGCTAATCCGCCAAGCTTTTATATTGCCCTCTGATGTATTTATACATATTAATTAGATCCCCTCTAAGGCGTTTTTTCTCTAGACTAAATAAACCCAGTTTATCTAACCTTTCTTGGTAAGCGACACCTTCCATCCCACGTATCAATTTTGTTGCTCGTCTCTGCACCTGCTCTAAAACTGCAATATCTTTCCTGTAATGCGGTGCCCAGAACTGAATTCCATATTCCAGATGTGGCCTTACTAGAGTGTTAAACAGGAGCAATATTATGCTAGCATCTCGAGTTTTTATTTCCCTTTTAATGCATCCCAAAATTTTATTAGCTCTAGCTGCAGCGGCTTGGCATTGATTGATATTGTTTGGAAGCATTAAGGAGACCCAAGATATCTGTGTTACTTTTCAGATATTTTCACTTCAGATTTTACTTCCAATCAAGTAAATGATCGATCGGATCCAGAAAAAAATTATACAGTCTATTGATTGCCAATGACCATCATCTCTTTCTTCATCAGAAGCAGATCGGACAGGCTTAAAATATTGATCAAAATTATTTCAGCAGACGTATGTATGCCTGATTCCTCTTGACCCATTTCTGTTCAATATCCATTCGAAAAAATGATTGAAATTTGGGAAAAAAATGCATTGATGTATATGCTAGCTTTCTTCTCTATCCAATCGATGTCAAATCTGAATATCCATCTCTGAAGTGAAAATTTCATGGTGTGTACCAGGCCTTATAGGACAACTGTAGTGAGAGGGATATGGAGGCTGCCATATTTATTTCCTTTAAGGGCTCTTTCACACTAAGACGTTGCGTTTGATGGGACGTTAAGGTCGCATAACGTGCCCCTAACGCAACGCATGTTAGTTTTGATTGGACGTTATATTGAACTGCGGTTATGCGTCTCTTGATGCGTACTTTTTGACACATACTGATATAACGAAAACGGCGCACGCGTCACATTTTTAAAAAAAAACCAAAAACATTACTGAGCATGTGCAAACATTGTAACGCAGCTAAATATGAGTATAACGCACAGCATGCTGCACTTTCATTTAACATGCTGCGTTATACTCCAACGCAACGTGGGCACTGTGAACAGCCCATTAATTTTTCATTACTGTGCGTTGTTCTGCGTTACAGGCTGCTCTAACGTGCGAGTTTAACATCCTGATGTGAAAGCAGCCTAAAGCAACACCAGTTCCCTGGCTGTCCTGCTGATCCTCTGCTTCTATTACGTTTAGCCATAGCCCCTGAACAAGCATGCAGCAGATCAGGTGTTTCTGACATTATTGTCAGATCTAACAAGATTATATACATGCTTGTTTCTGGTGTGATTCAGAAACTACTGCAGCCAAATAGATCAGCAGAGCTGCCAGGCAACTGGTATTGTTTAAAAGGAAATAAATATGGCAGCCTCCATATACCTCTCACTTCAGTTGTCCTTTAAGCTGGCCATATACGACACAATTATGCCATCGATCGTAATTACAGTCGATATTATGATCCACATTATAATCAACCGACCAAAAACAAACATTGCTGTCCTGTGTTCTTTGTTTGTAATATTGATCATAATTAGGTTTAGAAATACCAAAATCCACTTCAATTTACTATCGATTTAGGCTATTTTTTTGTCTGATCGAACATTTCATTTGGGAACAACATTGTACAGTGTATGGTTACCTTAACCACTTGAGGACCGCGTGGTTTTCCTATGATCTGTGCTGCGTGGGCTCTTCATCAGATTTCAGCCAGGGCGACCAGACTTCCTCCCCTTTTTTCCCCACTAGGGGGATGTCCTGCTGGGGGGTCTGATCGCAGCCGGCTGTTTGAGGGTAGGGGGGGGGCTCCTCAAAACCCCCCTCCACAGCGCTATTCCCCCCTCCCTCTCCTTCCCTCGCCCCTGTCCTCTCTATGGGCGGTACAGGTTGGCGATCCATCCTGTACCGCCTCTGATAGGCTTCAGCCTATCAGACGGCGGCGATCCCCAGCCAATCAGAGGCCGGGGATCGCCGATCTCCTTTACGGCGCTGCTGCGACAGCAGCACCGTAGGATGTAAACCCAGGGGATTTCTTCCCCGCATGTTTACATTTCGCCTGTGAGCCGTGATCGGAGGCTCGTAGGCTGTTCACGGAGACACCCTCCGTGAACTGACATGGAAAGGCCGCTCGAACGAGTGGCCGTTTCCATGGAATCCCACTTACGACAAGCTGCCGCCTATCGACGTTAGGTGGTCGTTAAGTGGTTAAAGCAAGCCTGAAGCAAAAAAAAAAATTAATTTTATGAGTAGTACCGATAACAAATAGAACAGTAGTAGTACATAAATTAGTCTATTTTTATTTTCAGTTTTATAAAGCGTTTTTTTTTTCTACATTGTATCATTCTGTCACAGTTGCCATTTAGAAACCACACTCCATCTTTTAAACTATAAAACACAGCAGAAATAATGACCCTTTGAACTTTCCTGCAGTAAAACCTTATCTTGAGCTGACTGACACTCTTTTTTTGGTTGTTTCATAAAAAAAACCAAAAAAAACCAAGACTGTATTAACCCAAGTTGGGTCAATTAGCTCAGAGAAGCTCTTTTGCATAGCGAACAACTGAAGTTTCTTAACTCTTCCTGTACTGGAAAACAATTTGACTCATATCTGTGCTACTAATCTTCTCCTCACACATTTTCTCCTCAGAACTTTTTCTAATCCGTGTGGCATGAAAAAGTACTCTGGGGGAGCGCAATGGGGAAATACAGGGTCGCGCAACTCCTGCCTACAGCATATGAGGAGGGGAGGTGATGACAGCCGGGTGCTCCCTAAAATTAGCCGGGTGGTGTACCTGGCTAAAAGAGCCTGGGAGGACACTGCATACATATCCTTATGGGCTGGTTCAGACGGACGCTTGTGCAGCGTTTACTGCCAGCGTTCAGGGCTTGGCGTTAAACGCTCCCATTCAAGTGAAGTGAGTGAGCGTTTGTACCAAGCTTTTATGTGCATTTACACGAACGCGGCGTTCGGGTCCCGATTTTCACTGGCGTTTGAGGAGCCCCTGGAAGCTACATGTTGCTTCCAGGGGCGGTTAACCGCGACGGGTAATGTCCCCCTAGGGGAAGAAAAAACGCGAACGCAGCGCGAACGCTGCTGAAAGCCCGAGCGCATTGCAACCGCGACGCCAATGAACGCGACGCCACCAAACGTCCGTCTGAACAAGCCCTATCTCATAACTTTATTCTCAGTTCAGGTTTGATTAAACACATGATACAAATAGACATATGGTATTTTAGCTCCGCTATGTGAAGATAACCTGTCCTTGTCTGCGTTTTGCTGTAATGGTGAGATATGTTGTGTAATTTCTGCCTCTGTCCCCTTAATGCCTCGATACAGGCGCTGCTTGCCAATGCGCTTGCATCAGCTGTTTTCCTCTCTCTGGTAATCCAGCCCAGCTCTTTTGTAACACTACAAAGCGGCGGTTTTGCATTTGCCATGAATAAAGTAGTGTTAGAACAAGCAGGGAATTAGCCGACTTCCTATGGCACTCCTGTCTAAGAGATGCTGTTACAGCTGCCAATCCGGGCTCAGCATTTGTCCTTTCATCTGTTGCCCTGGAAACATGAACTGTTATTTGCTTGCCATGGTTTTCTTATAGAGGAACTGTCGCGAAAATCTTAAAATTTAAAACACATACAAATAAGAAGTATATTTCTCCCAGAGTAAAATGAGCCATAAATTACTTCTCTCCTATGTTGCGGTCACTTACAGTAAGTAGAAGAAATCTGACATTACTGACAGGTTTTGGGCTAGTCCATCTCTTCATGGGGGATTCTCAGAATGGCCTTTATTCTTTATAAAGACATTCCCTGAAAAAGATTTATACAAAGATGCTAGCCAGCAGGCGCGGAGCTAGGGGGGGTCGGGGTAGGACAAGTGCCCCGGAGCGCCTGGTCCCCGAGGGCGCCCTCAGCCTGGCTGAGCTGCGGGTTTTTGTTTTTTTTTTGCGGCGGAGGGGAGGGGAGCAGCGCAGAGAAGAGGGAGAGCTGTGCGGACGGTGGGGAAGGGGGGCCATATCCCCCCTCCTTCCCTCACCTTAGGTGCTCTCTCTCTCCCTCGCTGTCCCCTCCAATGTCCGGGTGGCTGGCCTGGCAGCGGCGGGCGGAACTCACCTCCGTCTCGCTCCAGCGCCGGGCGGAAGTTCGAGTGCGCAGCCGCTGCTCTGGTCTGGACCAGACCATAGTAGCGGCAGATCCATCCGGCGCTGCGACGAGACGGAGGTAAGTTCCGCCCGCCGCTGCCAGCCTGAGCCACCCGGACATTGGAGGGGACAGCGAGGAAGGGAGAGCAGCTCTTCTCTGCGCTGCTCCCCTCCTGCTGGGGAGGGGGACACCTGACCTGGCTAACTACTCTGGGCACATATACCCCTGCCTACATATATTGGACATATATCCCTGGCTACCTACTCTGGGCACATATACCCCTGGCTACCTACTCTGGGCACATATACCCCTGCCTACATATACTGGGCATATACCCCTGGCTACCTACTCTGGGCACATATACCCCTGGCTACCTACTCTGGGCACATATACCCCTGGCTACCTACTCTGGGCATATATATCCCTGCCTACATATACTGGGCATATACCCCTGGCTACCTACTCTGGGCACATATACCCCTGGCTACCTACTCTGGGCACATATACCCCTGCCTACATATACTGGGCATATACCCCTGGCTACCTACTCTGGGCACATATACCCCTGGCTACCTACTCTGGGCACATATACCCCTGGCTACCTACTCTGGGCACATATACCCCTGGCTACCTACTCTGGGCACATATACCCCTGCCTACATATACTGGGCATATACCCCTGGCTACCTACTCTGGGCACATATACCCCTGGCTACCTACTCTGGGCACATATACCCCTGGCTACCTACTCTGGGCACATATACCCCTGGCTACCTACTCTTGGCACATATACCCCTGCCTACATATACTGGGCATATACCCCTGGCTACCTACTCTGGGCACATATACCCCTGGCTACCTACTCTGGGCACATATACCCCTGGCTACCTACTCTGGGCACATATACCCCTGCCTACATATACTGGGCACATATACCCCTGGCTACCTACTCTGGGCACATATACCCCTGGCTACCTACTCTGGGCACATATACCCCTGGCTACCTACTCTGGGCACATATACCCCTGCCTACATATACTGGGCACATATACCCCTAACTACATATACTGGGTACATATACCCCTGGCTACATATACTGGGCATTTATACCACTGGCTACATATACTGGGCACATATACCTCTGGCTACATATACTGGGGACACATACCCCTGCCTACATATACTGGGCACATATACCCCTGGCTACCTGTTCTGTGGACATCTCTACCCCTGGCTACCTGTTCTGGGGACATCTATACTGCTGGCCACCTATTCTGGGGACACCTATAGACCTGGGGCTACCTATTTTTGGGGAACCACTGCTGTCAGATTGAGTGTATTTTGGGGAACTGCTGCCAGGTGAGAGGTGTCTACCATATTAAGGGGACATTCTGCCTATTTATGTAGGTAGAAAAAAACAAAGTCTTGTAAAAGTAATACCTTTTATATGCCTGAAGAAGGGGACTAGATCCCAGAAAGCTTGCATTATTTAACTTTATCAGTTAGCCATTAAAAGGTATTACTTTTACAAGACTTTGTTTTTTTCTACCTACATATATTGTTTGGCTAACACGGTACAGAAACATTTTTATGCCTATTTATGTGAAATGCTGTCTATTTATGTGCCTCATGACTGCTGAATTTGTCTTGTTGGGGGCCTCATGGTTACTGAATTTGTCTTGTTGAGGGCCTCATGATTTGTTGGGGGCCTCAAGATCGCTGAATTTGTCTTGTTAGGGGCCTCATGATTGCTGAATTTGTCTTGTTAGGGGCCTCATGATTGCTGAATTTGTCTTGTTGGGGGCCTCAGGATTGCTAAATTTGTCTTGTTGGGGGCCTCATGTTTGCTCATGATTGCGGAATTTGTCTTGATGGGGGTGGGGGGCTCATGATTGCTGAATTTGTCTTGGAACATGCTGGAAGGTACATACTGAGGGAGGGTGGGTGAGCGTGAGCCTGCTAACCTCCATGTACATTTGAAGGGGCGTGACCAAATGTGGAGTACCCATAACCACGCCCACATTTGGTCACGACCCTTCACCTTAGGGGGCGCATTAATAGTCTTTGTCCCCGGGCGCTGAAAACCCTAGCTACGCCTCTGCTGGCCAGCCTCCCTGCTCGCTGCACACTATTTTGGCAGTTGGACGGAGCAACTGCCATTCACTAAGTACTTTTAAAAATAAAGAAAACCCTGAGAACCCCCCTATGAGAAGATGGGCTAGTTCAAAATCTGTTGGTAATGACAGATTTTTACTTCTTACTATAAGTGACAGGAACATCTGAGAGAAGTAATTTATGGCTCATTTTACTCTGAAAGAAATGTACTTCTTATTTGTATGTGTTTTAAATTTTAAGATTTTCACAACAGTTCCTCTTTAACTTGCAGCACTTTCACTGCTGTCAGTTTTCAGGATTTTGCTTTACAAGGGAATTCATGTGAAGATGAGCTGCGATTGGAAAGGAAAAAGCAGTGAATGACTATAATAGTTTCACAGCTGTCCTGTATGCAGGCGTTGCGCCCGTCTCTCGTGTCACCGCCGAGCTCTGCGTTCTTCCGGGAACATTCAGTAACCAGCGGTCATTCAGGCGTAGGGCTGGAGAGGTGTTAGAGATTATATTAGTGACGATGAGATCGAGTGTCTGTTACTGAAAGGACACAATGCTCCAGCTTATTTACTCTCTATTGCAGCCCGTGTCTGTTGTCACGGCAGCGTTCAGAAGTTAGAGCGGTGTGTCCCTTTAAACGAAGCGTCCTGTTTTTGTTGTTTCCAGTGGAGAGTTCTAGCGACTCGTCACGTAGCTCTGCTGGAATCGCCAGATGAAACTTCATCTTCTATATGGTAGACACAGCAAAGCCGGCCAGCTGACTCATAGATCAGGGTTTCTCAGTATTATTATGACACTTACGGTATCCCTTTATAACATGCTGTTTGCCCAGCGTCACCTTGTTGTGGGTAACATCCTCCTGTGTGACGCCTGTGTATTTGTTAGAAGTACTTAAAGTGAACCTCCGGACTCAAAATCTACTCAGCAGCACTGAAAAGTCTTGGTGTTTTTTTTAACAGTTTCACAGCATCAGAACTTTGTTTTTCTTACCAAAGCATCATTTTTAGCTGCATTTTTAGCTAAGCTCCACCCATCAAAGAAAAAAAGCCCGGGCTTTTTTTCCCTGATGCTGTGCAGAGCATGATGGGATTTCCTATGTTGTTGTTCACGTTGCCTAGCAGCTGAGAGAGGTGCTCAGGACACAGAACAGTTGGAACTGTGTCTCATGCTCCCTGTCACCTCCTTTCAACCAAAAAGATGGCTGCCCTCATGAAATCAAACATTTGCCTGTTCTTTTAAAACAGGGTGGGTAAGAGATTACATTACCTATCTATTTTAATTAACATCACTAATGTAACTTAATGACAGTATGTTTGTTTAGGCTGAATCTTTAATCATTTTGTACGGATGCTTTTCAAACATTCATTTGTGTTTAATTATCTCAAAGAGGAGCTGTAACCTAGGATTGAACTTCATCCCAATCAGTAGCCAATAACCCCTTTCCCATGAGAAATCTTTACCTTTTCTTGAATAGACCATCCGAGGGAGGGGGGGGGGGGTGTCTGTATGGCTGATATTGTGGTGAAATGCCTCCCACAGTCCTGTCTGTGAGCCTAGTTGCATTGTGGGAAAATAACAGCTGTTTCCAACTGCCAAGCAACCAGTATCTTCCTCTGTGCATATGTAGATTTATTGAAAAAAAAAACCTTTTAGCCTATTGCAATGTTAGGGGGTGTGGTTATAGATAATAAGGGCAGTTGATGCTGTCTAGTTTTTTTCATGTCTGCCAGTTATAAAGATGATGATGTGCAGGCTGATGGTGGATCAAACAACGTGAACAAATTACATAGTGAATAGCAATCATTTCTTGACCTCTCTTCTATTTTTTTTTTACTTCTAACTGTGCAATGTATTGATTTATTTTTTCCCCTTTTTGCTAAAGTTCCTCTTTAAAATGCTTATCCAGATTTGTTGTGTGTGTGTATATGAGTTTTATAAATATTTTTGACTTAAAACTTACCATAATGGATTGACTGCCACAAGTTTTTAGAACCATGGAATGCTGGTTGAGAAAGCCAGTCCTTGTGCCCCCTGGGTTACAGAAGTACTTACATCCTCCTCATAGTGCCACAGCCAGTCATCGTGGTCTCTGGGCTAGATCAGTCCTTACATCCTCCTCATAGTGCTACAGCCAGTCCTCGTGGTCTCTGGGCTAGATCAGTCCTTACATCCTCCTCATAGTGCTACAGCCAGTCCTCGTGGTCTCTGGGCTAGATCAGTCCTTACATCCTCCTCATAGTGCTACAGCCAGTCCTCGTGGTCTCTGGGCTAGATCAGTCCTTACATCCTCCTCATAGTGCCACAGCCAGTCCTCGTGGTCTCTGGGCTAGATCAGTCCTTACATCCTCCTCATAGTGCTACAGCCAGTCCTCGTGGTCTCTGGGCTAGATCAGTCCTTACATCCTCCTCATAGTGCTATAGCCAGTCCTCGTGGTCTCTGGGCTAGATCAGTCCTTACATCTTCCTCATAGTGCTACAGCCAGTCCTCGTGGTCTCTGGGCTAGATCAGTACTTAGTTACATCCTCCTCATAGTGCTACAGCCAGTCCTCGTGGTCTCTGGGCTAGATCAGTCCTTACATCCTTCTCATAGTGCTATAGCCAGTCCTCGTGGTCTCTGGGCTAGATCAGTCCTTACATCCTCCTCATAGTGCTACAGCCAGTCCTCGTGGTCTCTGGGCTAGATCAGTCCTTACATCCTTCTCATAGTGCCACAGCCAGTCCTCGTGGCCTCTGGGCTAGATCAGTCCTTACATCCTTCTCATAGTGCCACAGCCAGTCATTGGGGTCTCTGGGCTAGATCAGTCCTTACATCCTTCTCAAAGTGCCACAGCCAGTCCTTGTGGTCTCTGGGCTAGATCAGTCCTTACATCCTCCTCATAGTGCCACAGCCAGTCCTCGTGGTCTCTGGGCTAGATCAGTCCTTACATCCTTCTCAAAGTGCCACAGCCAGTCATCGGGGTCTCTGGGCTAGATCAGTCCTTACATCCTTCTCAAAGTGCCACAGCCAGTCCTCGTGGTCTCTGGGGTAGATCAGTCCTTACATCCTTCTCAAAGTGCCACAGCCAGTCCTCGTGGTCTCTGGGCTAGATCAGTCCTTACATCCTTCTCAAAGTGCCACAGCCAGTCCTTGTGGTCTCTGGGCTAGATCAGTCCTTACATCCTTCTCAAAGTGCCACAGCCAGTCCTTGTGGTCTCTGGGCTAGATCAGTCCTTACATCCTTCTCAAAGTGCTACAGCCAGTCCTCGTGGTCTCTGGGCTAGATCAGTCCTTACATCCTCCTCATAGTGCTACAGCCAGTCCTCGTGGTCTCTGGGCTAGATCAGTCCTTACATCCTCCTCATAGTGCTACAGCCAGTCCTCGTGGTCTCTGGGCTAGATCAGTCCTTACATCCTCCTCATAGTGCTACAGCCAGTCCTCGTGGTCTCTGGGCTAGATCAGTCCTTACATCCTTCTCATAGTGCTACAGCCAGTCCTCGTGGTCTCTGGGCTAGATCAGTCCTTACATCCTTCTCAAAGTGCCACAGCCAGTCCTCGTGGTCTCTGGGCTAGATCAGTACTTACATCCTTCTCAAAGTGCCACAGCCAGTCCTCGTGGTCTCTGGGCTAGATCAGTCCTTACATCCTCCTCATAGTGCTACAGCCAGTCCTCGTGGTCTCTGGGCTAGATCAGTCCTTACATCCTTCTCATAGTGCTACAGCCAGTCCTCGTGGTCTCTGGGCTAGATCAGTCCTTACATCCTCCTCATAGTGCTACAGCCAGTCCTCGTGGTCTCTGGGCTAGATCAGTCCTTACATCCTCCTCATAGTGCTACAGCCAGTCCTCGTGGTCTCTGGGCTAGATCAGTCCTTACATCCTCCTCATAGTGCTACAGCCAGTCCTCGTGGTCTCTGGGCTAGATCAGTCCTTACATCCTTCTCATAGTGCTACAGCCAGTCCTCGTGGTCTCTGGGCTAGATCAGTCCTTACATCCTTCTCAAAGTGCCACAGCCAGTCCTCGTGGTCTCTGGGCTAGATCAGTCCTTACATCCTTCTCATAGTGCCACAGCCAGTCCTCGTGGTCTCTGGGCTAGATCAGTCCTTACATCCTCCTCATAGTGCTACAGCCAGTCCTCGTGGTCTCTGGGCTAGATCAGTACTTACATCCTTCTCAAAGTGCCACAGCCAGTCCTTGTGGTCTCTGGGCTAGATCAGTCCTTACATCCTCCTCATAGTGTTACAGCCAGGCCTCATGGTCTCTGGGCTAGATCAGTCCTTACATCCTCCTCATAGTGCTACAGCCAGTCCTCGTGGTCTCTGGGCTAGATCAGTCCTTCCATCCTTCTCATAGTGCCACAGCCAGTCCTTCTGGTCTCTGGGCTAGATCAGTCCTTACATCCTTCTCAAAGTGCCACAGCCAGTCCTCGTGGTCTCTGGGCTAGATCAGTCCTTACATCCTTCTCAAAGTGCTACAGCCAGTCCTTGTGGTGTCTGGGCTAGATCAGTCCTTACATCCTCCTCATAGTGCTACAGCCAGTCCTCGTGGTCTCTGGGCTAGATCAGTCCTTACATCCTCCTCATAGTGCTACAGCCAGTCCTCGTGGTCTCTGGGCTAGATCAGTCCTTACATCCTTCTCATAGTGCTACAGCCGGTCCTCGTGGTCTCTGGGCTAGATCAGTCCTTACATCCTTCTCAAAGTGCCACAGCCAGTCCTCGTGGTCTCTGGGCTAGATCAGTACTTACATCCTTCTCAAAGTGCCACAGCCAGTCCTCGTGGTCTCTGGGCTAGATCAGTCCTTACATCCTCCTCATAGTGCTACAGCCAGTCCTCGTGGTCTCTGGGCTAGATCAGTCCTTACATCCTTCTCATAGTGCTACAGCCAGTCCTCGTGGTCTCTGGGCTAGATCAGTCCTTACATCCTCCTCATAGTGCTACAGCCAGTCCTTGTGGTCTCTGGGCTAGATCAGTCCTTACATCCTCCTCATAGTGCTACAGCCAGTCCTCGTGGTCTCTGGGCTAGATCAGTCCTTACATCCTCCTCATAGTGCTACAGCCAGTCCTCGTGGTCTCTGGGCTAGATCAGTCCTTACATCCTTCTCATAGTGCTACAGCCAGTCCTCGTGGTCTCTGGGCTAGATCAGTCCTTACATCCTTCTCAAAGTGCCACAGCCAGTCCTCGTGGTCTCTGGGCTAGATCAGTCCTTACATCCTTCTCATAGTGCCACAGCCAGTCCTCGTGGTCTCTGGGCTAGATCAGTCCTTACATCCTCCTCATAGTGCTACAGCCAGTCCTCGTGGTCTCTGGGCTAGATCAGTACTTACATCCTTCTCAAAGTGCCACAGCCAGTCCTTGTGGTCTCTGGGCTAGATCAGTCCTTACATCCTCCTCATAGTGTTACAGCCAGGCCTCATGGTCTCTGGGCTAGATCAGTCCTTACATCCTCCTCATAGTGCTACAGCCAGTCCTCGTGGTCTCTGGGCTAGATCAGTCCTTACATCCTTCTCATAGTGCCACAGCCAGTCCTTCTGGTCTCTGGGCTAGATCAGTCCTTACATCCTTCTCAAAGTGCCACAGCCAGTCCTCGTGGTCTCTGGGCTAGATCAGTCCTTACATCCTTCTCAAAGTGCTACAGCCAGTCCTTGTGGTGTCTGGGCTAGATCAGTCCTTACATCCTCCTCATAGTGCTACAGCCAGTCCTCGTGGTCTCTGGGCTAGATCAGTCCTTACATCCTCCTCATAGTGCTACAGCCAGTCCTCGTGGTCTCTGGGCTAGATCAGTCCTTACATCCTCCTCATAGTGCTACAGCCAGTCCTCGTGGTCTCTGGGCTAGATCAGTCCTTACATCCTTCTCATAGTGCCACAGCCAGTCCTCGTGGTCTCTGGGCTAGATCAGTACTTAGTTACATCCTCCTCATAGTGCTACAGCCAGTCCTCGTGGTCTCTGGGCTAGATCAGTCCTTACATCCTTCTCATAGTGCTATAGCCAGTCCTCGTGGTCTCTGGGCTAGATCAGTCCTTACATCCTCCTCATAGTGCTACAGCCAGTCCTCGTGGTCTCTGGGCTAGATCAGTCCTTACATCCTTCTCATAGTGCCACAGCCAGTCCTCGTGGCCTCTGGGCTAGATCAGTCCTTACATCCTTCTCATAGTGCCACAGCCAGTCCTCGTGGTCTCTGGGGTAGATCAGTCCTTACATCCTTCTCAAAGTGCCACAGCCAGTCCTCGTGGTCTCTGGGCCAAATCAGTCCTTACATCCTTCTCAAAGTGCCACAGCCAGTCCTTGTGGTCTCTGGGCTAGATCAGTCCTTACATCCTTCTCAAAGTGCTACAGCCAGTCCTCGTGGTCTCTGGGCTGGATCAGTCCTTACATCCTCCTCATAGTGCTACAGCCAGTCCTCGTGGTCTCTGGGCTAGATCAGTCCTTACATCCTCCTCATAGTGCTACAGCCAGTCCTCGTGGTCTCTGGGCTAGATCAGTCCTTACATCCTCCTCATAGTGCTACAGCCAGTCCTCGTGGTCTCTGGGCTAGATCAGTCCTTACATCCTTCTCATAGTGCTACAGCCAGTCCTCGTGGTCTCTGGGCTAGATCAGTCCTTACATCCTTCTCAAAGTGCCACAGCCAGTCCTCGTGGTCTCTGGGGTAGATCAGTCCTTACATCCTTCTCAAAGTGCCACAGCCAGTCCTCGTGGTCTCTGGGCTAGTTCAGTCCTTACATCCTTCTCATAGTGCTATAGCCAGTCCTTCTGGTCTCTGGGCTAGATCAGTCCTTACATCCTTCTCAAAGTGCCACAGCCAGTCCTCGTGGTCTCTGGGCTAGATCAGTCCTTACATCCTTCTCAAAGTGCTACAGCCAGTCCTTGTGGTGTCTGGGCTAGATCAGTCCTTACATCCTCCTCATAGTGCTACAGCCAGTCCTCGTGGTCTCTGGGCTAGATCAGTCCCTACATCCTCCTCATAGTGCTACAGCCAGTCCTCGTGGTCTCTGGGCTAGATCAGTCCTTACATCCTCCTCATAGTGCTACAGCCAGTCCTCGTGGTCTCTGGGCTAGATCAGTCCTTACATCCTTCTCATAGTGCTATAGCCAGTCCTCGTGGTCTCTGGGCTAGATCAGTACTTAGTTACATCCTCCTCATAGTGCTACAGCCAGTCCTCGTGGTCTCTGGGCTAGATCAGTCCTTACATCCTTCTCATAGTGCTATAGCCAGTCCTCGTGGTCTCTGAGCTAGATCAGTCCTTACATCCTCCTCATAGTGCTACAGCCAGTCCTCGTGGTCTCTGGGCTAGATCAGTCCTTACATCCTCCTCATAGTGCTACAGCCAGTCCTCGTGGTCTCTGGGCTAGATCAGTCCTTACATCCTTCTCATAGTGCTACAGCCAGTCCTCGTGGTCTCTGGGCTAGATCAGTCCTTACATCCTTCTCAAAGTGCCACAGCCAGTCCTCGTGGTCTCTGGGGTAGATCAGTCCTTACATCCTTCTCAAAGTGCCACACCCAGTCCTCGTGGTCTCTGGGCTAGATCAGTCGTTACATCCTTCTCATAGTGCTATAGCCAGTCCTTCTGGTCTCTGGGCTAGATCAGTCCTTACATCCTTCTCAAAGTGCCACAGCCAGTCCTCGTGGTCTCTGGGCTAGATCAGTCCTTACATCCTTCTCAAAGTGCTACAGCCAGTCCTTGTGGTGTCTGGACTAGATCAGTCCTTACATCCTCCTCATAGTGCTACAGCCAGTCCTCGTGGTCTCTGGGCTAGATCAGTCCCTACATCCTCCTCATAGTGCTACAGCCAGTCCTCGTGGTCTCTGGGCTAGATCAGTCCTTACATCCTCCTCATAGTGCTACAGCCAGTCCTCGTGGTCTCTGGGCTAGATCAGTCCTTACATCCTTCTCATAGTGCCACAGCCAGTCCTCGTGGTCTCTGGGGTAGATCAGTCCTTACATCCTTCTCAAAGTGCCACAGCCAGTCCTCGTGGTCTCTGGGCCAAATCAGTCCTTACATCCTTCTCAAAGTGCCACAGCCAGTCCTTGTGGTCTCTGGGCTAGATCAGTCCTTACATCCTTCTCAAAGTGCCACAGCCAGTCCTTGTAGTCTCTGGGCTAGATCAGTCCTTACATCCTTCTCAAAGTGCTACAGCCAGTCCTCGTGGTCTCTGGGCTAGATCAGTCCTTACATCCTCCTCATAGTGCTACAGCCAGTCCTTGTGGTCTCTGGGCTAGATCAGTCCTTACATCCTCCTCATAGTGCTACAGCCAGTCCTCGTGGTCTCTGGGCTAGATCAGTCCTTACATCCTCCTCATAGTGCTACAGCCAGTCCTCGTGGTCTCTGGGCTAGATCAGTCCTTACATCCTTCTCATAGTGCTACAGCCAGTCCTCGTGGTCTCTGGGCTAGATCAGTCCTTACATCCTTCTCAAAGTGCCACAGCCAGTCCTCGTGGTCTCTGGGGTAGATCAGTCCTTACATCCTTCTCAAAGTGCCACAGCCAGTCCTCGTGGTCTCTGGGCTAGTTCAGTCCTTACATCCTTCTCATAGTGCTATAGCCAGTCCTTCTGGTCTCTGGGCTAGATCAGTCCTTACATCCTTCTCAAAGTGCCACAGCCAGTCCTCGTGGTCTCTGGGCTAGATCAGTCCTTACATCCTTCTCAAAGTGCTACAGCCAGTCCTTGTGGTGTCTGGGCTAGATCAGTCCTTACATCCTCCTCATAGTGCTACAGCCAGTCCTCGTGGTCTCTGGGCTAGATCAGTCCCTACATCCTCCTCATAGTGCTACAGCCAGTCCTCGTGGTCTCTGGGCTAGATCAGTCCTTACATCCTCCTCATAGTGCTACAGCCAGTCCTCGTGGTCTCTGGGCTAGATCAGTCCTTACATCCTTCTCATAGTGCCACAGCCAGTCCTCGTGGTCTCTGGGCTAGATCAGTACTTAGTTACATCCTCCTCATAGTGCTACAGCCAGTCCTCGTGGTCTCTGGGCTAGATCAGTCCTTACATCCTTCTCATAGTGCTATAGCCAGTCCTCGTGGTCTCTGGGCTAGATCAGTCCTTACATCCTCCTCATAGTGCTACAGCCAGTCCTCGTGGTCTCTGGGCTAGATCAGTCCTTACATCCTCCTCATAGTGCTACAGCCAGTCCTCGTGGTCTCTGGGCTAGATCAGTCCTTACATCCTTCTCATAGTGCTACAGCCAGTCCTCGTGGTCTCTGGGCTAGATCAGTCCTTACATCCTTCTCAAAGTGCCACAGCCAGTCCTCGTGGTCTCTGGGGTAGATCAGTCCTTACATCCTTCACAAAGTGCCACACCCAGTCCTCGTGGTCTCTGGGCTAGATCAGTCGTTACATCCTTCTCATAGTGCTATAGCCAGTCCTTCTGGTCTCTGGGCTAGATCAGTCCTTACATCCTTCTCAAAGTGCCACAGCCAGTCCTCGTGGTCTCTGGGCTAGATCAGTCCTTACATCCTTCTCAAAGTGCTACAGCCAGTCCTTGTGGTGTCTGGGCTAGATCAGTCCTTACATCCTCCTCATAGTGCTACAGCCAGTCCTCGTGGTCTCTGGGCTAGATCAGTCCCTACATCCTCCTCATAGTGCTACAGCCAGTCCTCGTGGTCTCTGGGCTAGATCAGTCCTTACATCCTCCTCATAGTGCTACAGCCAGTCCTCGTGGTCTCTGGGCTAGATCAGTCCTTACATCCTTCTCATAGTGCCACAGCCAGTCCTCGTGGTCTCTGGGCTAGATCAGTACTTAGTTACATCCTCCTCATAGTGCTACAGCCAGTCCTCGTGGTCTCTGGGCTAGATCAGTCCTTACATCCTTCTCATAGTGCTATAACCAGTCCTCGTGGTCTCTGGGCTAGATCAGTCCTTACATCCTCCTCATAGTGCTACAGCCAGTCCTCGTGGGCTCTGGGCTAGATCAGTCCTTACATCCTTCTCATAGTGCCACAGCCAGTCCTCGTGGCCTCTGGGCTACATCAGTCCTTACATCCTTCTCATAGTGCCACAGCCAGTCCTCGTGGTCTCTGGGCTAGATCAGTCCTTACATCCTCCTCATAGTGCTACAGCCAGTCATCGTGGTCTCTGGGCTAGATCAGTCCTTACATCCTTCTCAAAGTGCCACAGCCAGTCCTTGTGGTCTCTGGGCTAGATCAGTCCTTACATCCTTCTCAAAGTGCCACAGCCAGTCCTCGTGGTCTCTGGGCTAGATCAGTCCTTACATCCTCCTCATAGTGCTACAGCCAGTCCTCGTGGTCTCTGGGCTAGATCAGTCCTTACATCCTCCTCATAGTGCTACAGCCAGTCCTCGTGGTCTCTGGGCTAGATCAGTCCTTACATCCTTCTCAAAGTGCCACAGCTAGTCCTTGTGGTCTCTGGGCTAGATCAGTCCTTACATCCTTCTCAAAGTGCCACAGCCAGTCCTTGTGGTCTCTGGGCTAGATCAGTCCTTACATCCTTCTCAAAGTGCTACAGCCAGTCCTCGTGGTCTCTGGGCTAGATCAGTCCTTACATCCTCCTCATAGTTCTACAGCCAGTCCTCGTGGTCTCTGGGCTAGATCAGTCCTTACATCCTCCTCATAGTGCTACAGCCAGTCCTCGTGGTCTCTGGGCTAGATCAGTCCTTACATCCTCCTCATAGTGCTACAGCCAGTCCTCGTGGTCTCTGGGCTAGATCAGTCCTTACATCCTTCTCATAGTGCTACAGCCAGTCCTCGTGGTCTCTGGGCTAGATCAGTCCTTACATCCTTCTCAAAGTGCCACAGCCAGTCCTCGTGGTCTCTGGGGTAGATCAGTCCTTACATCCTTCTCAAAGTGCCACAGCCAGTCCTCGTGGTCTCTGGGCTAGATCAGTCCTTACATCCTTCTCATAGTGCTATAGCCAGTCCTCGTGGTCTCTGGGCTAGATCAGTCCTTACGTCCTTCTCAAAGTGCTACAGCCAGTCCTCGTGGTCTCTGGGCTAGATCACTCCTTACATCCTCCTCATAGTGCTACAGCCAGTCCTCGTGGTCTCTGGGCTAGATCAGTCCCTACATCCTCCTCATAGTGCTACAGCCAGTCCTCGTGGTCTCTGGGCTAGATCAGTCCTTACATCCTCCTCATAGTGCTACAGCCAGTCCTCGTGGTCTCTGGGCTAGATCAGTCCTTACATCCTTCTCATAGTGCCACAGCCAGTCCTCGTGGTCTCTGGGCTAGATCAGTACTTAGTTACATCCTCCTCATAGTGCTACAGCCAGTCCTCGTGGTCTCTGGGCTAGATCAGTCCTTACATCCTTCTCATAGTGCTATAACCAGTCCTCGTGGTCTCTGGGCTAGATCAGTCCTTACATCCTCCTCATAGTGCTACAGCCAGTCCTCGTGGGCTCTGGGCTAGATCAGTCCTTACATCCTTCTCATAGTGCCACAGCCAGTCCTCGTGGCCTCTGGGCTACATCAGTCCTTACATCCTTCTCATAGTGCCACAGCCAGTCCTCGTGGTCTCTGGGCTAGATCAGTCCTTACATCCTCCTCATAGTGCTACAGCCAGTCATCGTGGTCTCTGGGCTAGATCAGTCCTTACATCCTTCTCAAAGTGCCACAGCCAGTCCTTGTGGTCTCTGGGCTAGATCAGTCCTTACATCCTTCTCAAAGTGCCACAGCCAGTCCTCGTGGTCTCTGGGCTAGATCAGTCCTTACATCCTCCTCATAGTGCTACAGCCAGTCCTCGTGGTCTCTGGGCTAGATCAGTCCTTACATCCTCCTCATAGTGCTACAGCCAGTCCTCGTGGTCTCTGGGCTAGATCAGTCCTTACATCCTTCTCAAAGTGCCACAGCTAGTCCTTGTGGTCTCTGGGCTAGATCAGTCCTTACATCCTTCTCAAAGTGCCACAGCCAGTCCTTGTGGTCTCTGGGCTAGATCAGTCCTTACATCCTTCTCAAAGTGCTACAGCCAGTCCTCGTGGTCTCTGGGCTAGATCAGTCCTTACATCCTCCTCATAGTTCTACAGCCAGTCCTCGTGGTCTCTGGGCTAGATCAGTCCTTACATCCTCCTCATAGTGCTACAGCCAGTCCTCGTGGTCTCTGGGCTAGATCAGTCCTTACATCCTCCTCATAGTGCTACAGCCAGTCCTCGTGGTCTCTGGGCTAGATCAGTCCTTACATCCTTCTCATAGTGCTACAGCCAGTCCTCGTGGTCTCTGGGCTAGATCAGTCCTTACATCCTTCTCAAAGTGCCACAGCCAGTCCTCGTGGTCTCTGGGGTAGATCAGTCCTTACATCCTTCTCAAAGTGCCACAGCCAGTCCTCGTGGTCTCTGGGCTAGATCAGTCCTTACATCCTTCTCATAGTGCTATAGCCAGTCCTCGTGGTCTCTGGGCTAGATCAGTCCTTACGTCCTTCTCAAAGTGCTACAGCCAGTCCTCGTGGTCTCTGGGCTAGATCACTCCTTACATCCTCCTCATAGTGCTACAGCCAGTCCTCGTGGTCTCTGGGCTAGATCAGTCCTTACATCCTCCTCATAGTGCTACAGCCAGTCCTCGTGGTCTCTGGGCTAGATCAGTCCTTACATCCTTCTCATAGTGCCACAGCCAGTCCTCGTGGTCCTGGCTAGATCAGTCCTTACATCCTCCTCGTGCTACAGCCAGTCCTCGTGGTCTCTTGGCTAGATCAGTCCTTACATCCTTCTCATAGTGCTATAGCCAGTCCTCGTGGTCTCTGGGCTAGATCAGTCCTTACATCCTTCTCAAAGTGCCACAGCCAGTCCTTGTGGTCTCTGGGCTAGATCAGTCCTTACATCCTTCTCAAAGTGCCACAGCCAGTCCTCGTGGGCTCTGGGCTAGATCAGTCCTTACATCCTTCTCATAGTGCTATAGCCAGTCCTCGTGGTCTCTGGGCTAGATCAGTCCTTACATCCTTTTCAAAGTGCCACAGCCAGTCCTCGTGGTCTCTGGGCTAGATCAGTCCTTACATCCTTCTCAAAGTGCCACAGCCAGTCCTCATGGTGTCTGGGCTAGATCAGTCCTTACATCCTCCTCATAGTGCTACAGCCAGTCCTCATGGTCTCTGGGCTAGATCAGTCCTTACATCCTTCTCAAAGTGCCACAGCCAGTCCTCATGGTCTCTGGGATAGATCAGTCCTTACATCCTCCTCTTAGTGCTACAGCCAGTCCTCGTGGTCTCTGGGCTAGATCAGTCCTTACATCCTCCTCATAGTACTACAGCCAGTCCTTGTGGTCTCTGGGCTAGATCAGTCCTTACATCCTTCTCAAAGTGCCACAGCCAGTCCTCATGGTCTCTGGGATAGATCAGTCCTTACATCCTCCTCATAGTGCTACAGCCAGTCCTCGTGGTCTCTGGGCTAGATCAGTCCTTACATCCTCCTCATAGTGCTACAGCCAGTCCTCGTGGTCTCTGGGCTAGATCAGTCCTTACATCCTTCTCATAGTGCCACAGCCAGTCCTCGTGGTCTCTGGGCTAGATCAGTCCTTACATCCTTCTCATAGTGCCACAGCCAGTCCTTTGTGGTCTCTGGGCTAGATCAGTCCTTACATCCTTCTCATAGTGCCACAGCCAGTCCTTGTGGTCTCTGGGCTAGATCAGTCCTTACATCCTCCTCATAGTGCTACAGCCAGTCCTCGTGGTCTCTGGGCTAGATCAGTCCTTACATCCTCCTCATAGTGCTACAGCCAGTCCTCGTGGTCTCTGGGCTAGATCAGTCCTTACATCCTTCTCATAGTGCTACAGCCAGTCCTCGTGGTCTCTGGGCTAGATCAGTCCTTACATCCTTCTCATAGTGCCACAGCCAGTCCTCGTGGTCTCTGGGCTAGATCAGTCCTTACATCCTCCTCGTGCTACAGCCAGTCCTCGTGGTCTCTGGGCTAGATCAATCCTTACATCCTTCTCAAAGTGCCACAGCCAGTCCTCGTGGTCTCTGGGCTAGATCAGTACTTACATCCTCCTCATAGTGCTACAGCCAGTCCTCGTGGTCTCTGGGCTAGATCAGTCCTTACATCCTCCTCATAGTGCTACAGCCAGTCCTCGTGGTCTCTGGGCTAGATCAGTCCTTACATCCTCCTCATAGTGCTACAGCCAGTCCTCGTGGTCTCTGGGCTAGATCAGTCCTTACGTCCTTCTCAAAGTGCTACAGCCAGTCCTCGTGGTCTCTGGGCTAGATCAGTCCTTACATCCTTCTCAAAGTGCCACAGCCAGTCCTTGTGGTCTCTGGGCTAGATCAGTCCTTACATCCTTCTCAAAGTGCCACAGCCAGTCCTCGTGGTCTCTGGGCTAGATCAGTCCTTACATCCTTCTCATAGTGCTATAGCCAGTCCTCGTGGTCTCTGGGCTAGATCAGTCCTTACATCCTTTTCAAAGTGCCACAGCCAGTCCTCGTGGTCTCTGGGCTAGATCAGTCCTTACATCCTTCTCAAAGTGCCACAGCCAGTCCTCATGGTGTCTGGGCTAGATCAGTCCTTACATCCTCCTCATAGTGCTACAGCCAGTCCTCATGGTCTCTGGGCTAGATCAGTCCTTACATCCTTCTCAAAGTGCCACAGCCAGTCCTCATGGTCTCTGGGATAGATCAGTCCTTACATCCTCCTCATAGTGCTACAGCCAGTCCTCGTGGTCTCTGGGCTAGATCAGTCCTTACATCCTCCTCATAGTGCTACAGCCAGTCCTTGTGGTCTCTGGGCTAGATCAGTCCTTACATCCTTCTCAAAGTGCCACAGCCAGTCCTCATGGTCTCTGGGATAGATCAGTCCTTACATCCTCCTCATAGTGCTACAGCCAGTCCTCGTGGTCTCTGGGCTAGATCAGTCCTTACATCCTCCTCATAGTGCTACAGCCAGTCCTCGTGGTCTCTGGGCTAGATCAGTCCTTACATCCTCCTCATAGTGCTACAGCCAGTCCTCGTGGTCTCTGGGCTAGATCAGTCCTTACATCCTTCTCATAGTGCCACAGCCAGTCCTCGTGGTCTCTGGGCTAGATCAGTCCTTACATCCTTCTCATAGTGCCACAGCCAGTCCTCGTGGTCTCTGGGCTAGATCAGTCCTTACATCCTTCTCATAGTGCCACAGCCAGTCCTTGTGGTCTCTGGGCTAGATCAGTCCTTACATCCTCCTCATAGTGCTACAGCCAGTCCTCGTGGTCTCTGGGCTAGATCAGTCCTTACATCCTCCTCATAGTGCTACAGCCAGTCCTCGTGGTCTCTGGGCTAGATCAGTCCTTACATCCTTCTCATAGTGCTACAGCCAGTCCTCGTGGTCTCTGGGCTAGATCAGTCCTTACATCCTTCTCATAGTGCCACAGCCAGTCCTCGTGGTCTCTGGGCTAGATCAGTCCTTACATCCTTCTCGTGCTACAGCCAGTCCTCGTGGTCTCTGGGCTAGATCAATCCTTACATCCTTCTCAAAGTGCCACAGCCAGTCCTCGTGGTCTCTGGGCTAGATCAGTACTTACATCCTCCTCATAGTGCTACAGCCAGTCCTCGTGGTCTCTGGGCTAGATCAGTCCTTACATCCTCCTCATAGTGCTACAGCCAGTCCTCGTGGTCTCTGGGCTAGATCAGTCCTTACATCATCCTCATAGTGCTACAGCCAGTCCTCGTGGTCTCTGGGCTAGATCAGTCCTTACATCCTTCTCATAGTGCTACAGCCAGTCCTCGTGGTCTCTGGGCTAGATCAGTCCTTACATCCTTCTCAAAGTGCCACAGCCAGTCCTCGTGGTCTCTGGGCTAGTTCAGTCCTTACATCCTTCTCATAGTGCTATAGCCAGTCCTTCTGGTCTCTGGGCTAGATCAGTCCTTACATCCTTCTCAAAGTGCCACAGCCAGTCCTCGTGGTCTCTGGGCTAGATCAGTCCTTACATCCTTCTCAAAGTGCTACAGCCAGTCCTTGTGGTGTCTGGGCTAGATCAGTCCTTACATCCTCCTCATAGTGCTACAGCCAGTCCTCGTGGTCTCTGGGCTAGATCAGTCCTTACATCCTCCTCATAGTGCTACAGCCAGTCCTCGTGGTCTCTGGGCTAGATCAGTCCTTACATCCTTATCATAGTGCCACAGCCAGTCCTCGTGGTCTCTGGGCTAGATCAGTACTTAGTTACATCCTCCTCATAGTGCTACAGCCAGTCCTCGTGGTCTCTGGGCTAGATCAGTCCTTACATCCTTCTCATAGTGCTATAGCCAGTCCTCGTGGTCTCTGGGCTAGATCAGTCCTTACATCCTCCTCATAGTGCTACAGCCAGTCCTCGTGGTCTCTGGGCTAGATCAGTCCTTACATCCTCCTCATAGTGCTACAGCCAGTCCTCGTGGTCTCTGGGCTAGATCAGTCCTTACATCCTTCTCATAGTGCTACAGCCAGTCCTCGTGGTCTCTGGGCTAGATCAGTCCTTACATCCTTCTCAAAGTGCCACAGCCAGTCCTCGTGGTCTCTGGGGTAGATCAGTCCTTACATCCTTCTCAAAGTGCCACAGCCAGTCCTCGTGGTCTCTGGGCTAGTTCAGTCCTTACATCCTTCTCATAGTGCTATAGCCAGTCCTTCTGGTCTCTGGGCTAGATCAGTCCTTACATCCTTCTCAAAGTGCCACAGCCAGTCCTCGTGGTCTCTGGGCTAGATCAGTCCTTACATCCTTCTCAAAGTGCTACAGCCAGTCCTTGTGGTGTCTGGGCTAGATCAGTCCTTACATCCTCCTCATAGTGCTACAGCCAGTCCTCGTGGTCTCTGGGCTAGATCAGTCCCTACATCCTCCTCATAGTGCTACAGCCAGTCCTCGTGGTCTCTGGGCTAGATCAGTCCTTACATCCTCCTCATAGTGCTACAGCCAGTCCTTTTGGTCTCTGGGCTAGATCAGTCCTTACATCCTTCTCATAGTGCCACAGCCAGTCCTCGTGGTCTCTGGGCTAGATCAGTACTTAGTTACATCCTCCTCATAGTGCTACAGCCAGTCCTCGTGGTCTCTGGGCTAGATCAGTCCTTACATCCTTCTCATAGTGCTATAACCAGTCCTCGTGGTCTCTGGGCTAGATCAGTCCTTACATCCTCCTCATAGTGCTACAGCCAGTCCTCGTGGGCTCTGGGCTAGATCAGTCCTTACATCCTTCTCATAGTGCCACAGCCAGTCCTCGTGGCCTCTGGGCTACATCAGTCCTTACATCCTTCTCAAAGTGCCACAGCCAGTCCTCGTGGTCTCTGGGGTAGATCAGTCCTTACATCCTTCTCAAAGTGCCACAGCCAGTCCTCGTGGTCTCTGGGCTAGTTCAGTCCTTACATCCTTCTCATAGTGCTATAGCCAGTCCTTCTGGTCTCTGGGGTAGATCAGTCCTTACATCCTTCTCAAAGTGCCACAGCCAGTCCTCGTGGTCTCTGGGCTAGATCAGTCCTTACATCCTTCTCATAGTGCTATAGCCAGTCCTCGTGGTCTCTGGGCTAGATCAGTCCTTACGTCCTTCTCAAAGTGCTACAGCCAGTCCTCGTGGTCTCTGGGCTAGATCACTCCTTACATCCTCCTCATAGTGCTACAGCCAGTCCTCGTGGTCTCTGGGCTAGATCAGTCCCTACATCCTCCTCATAGTGCTACAGCCAGTCCTCGTGGTCTCTGGGCTAGATCAGTCCTTACATCCTCCTCATAGTGCTACAGCCAGTCCTCGTGGTCTCTGGGCTAGATCAGTCCTTACATCCTTCTCATAGTGCCACAGCCAGTCCTCGTGGTCTCTGGGCTAGATCAGTACTTAGTTACATCCTCCTCATAGTGCTACAGCCAGTCCTCGTGGTCTCTGGGCTAGATCAGTCCTTACATCCTTCTCATAGTGCTATAACCAGTCCTCGTGGTCTCTGGGCTAGATCAGTCCTTACATCCTCCTCATAGTGCTACAGCCAGTCCTCGTGGGCTCTGGGCTAGATCAGTCCTTACATCCTTCTCATAGTGCCACAGCCAGTCCTCGTGGCCTCTGGGCTACATCAGTCCTTACATCCTTCTCATAGTGCCACAGCCAGTCCTCGTGGTCTCTGGGCTAGATCAGTCCTTACATCCTCCTCATAGTGCTACAGCCAGTCATCGTGGTCTCTGGGCTAGATCAGTCCTTACATCCTTCTCAAAGTGCCACAGCCAGTCCTTGTGGTCTCTGGGCTAGATCAGTCCTTACATCCTTCTCAAAGTGCCACAGCCAGTCCTCGTGGTCTCTGGGCTAGATCAGTCCTTACATCCTCCTCATAGTGCTACAGCCAGTCCTCGTGGTCTCTGGGCTAGATCAGTCCTTACATCCTCCTCATAGTGCTACAGCCAGTCCTCGTGGTCTCTGGGCTAGATCAGTCCTTACATCCTTCTCAAAGTGCCACAGCTAGTCCTTGTGGTCTCTGGGCTAGATCAGTCCTTACATCCTTCTCAAAGTGCCACAGCCAGTCCTTGTGGTCTCTGGGCTAGATCAGTCCTTACATCCTTCTCAAAGTGCTACAGCCAGTCCTCGTGGTCTCTGGGCTAGATCAGTCCTTACATCCTCCTCATAGTTCTACAGCCAGTCCTCGTGGTCTCTGGGCTAGATCAGTCCTTACATCCTCCTCATAGTGCTACAGCCAGTCCTCGTGGTCTCTGGGCTAGATCAGTCCTTACATCCTCCTCATAGTGCTACAGCCAGTCCTCGTGGTCTCTGGGCTAGATCAGTCCTTACATCCTTCTCATAGTGCTACAGCCAGTCCTCGTGGTCTCTGGGCTAGATCAGTCCTTACATCCTTCTCAAAGTGCCACAGCCAGTCCTCGTGGTCTCTGGGGTAGATCAGTCCTTACATCCTTCTCAAAGTGCCACAGCCAGTCCTCGTGGTCTCTGGGCTAGATCAGTCCTTACATCCTTCTCATAGTGCTATAGCCAGTCCTCGTGGTCTCTGGGCTAGATCAGTCCTTACGTCCTTCTCAAAGTGCTACAGCCAGTCCTCGTGGTCTCTGGGCTAGATCACTCCTTACATCCTCCTCATAGTGCTACAGCCAGTCCTCGTGGTCTCTGGGCTAGATCAGTCCTTACATCCTCCTCATAGTGCTACAGCCAGTCCTCGTGGTCTCTGGGCTAGATCAGTCCTTACATCCTTCTCATAGTGCCACAGCCAGTCCTCGTGGTCCTGGCTAGATCAGTCCTTACATCCTCCTCGTGCTACAGCCAGTCCTCGTGGTCTCTTGGCTAGATCAGTCCTTACATCCTTCTCATAGTGCTATAGCCAGTCCTCGTGGTCTCTGGGCTAGATCAGTCCTTACATCCTTCTCAAAGTGCCACAGCCAGTCCTTGTGGTCTCTGGGCTAGATCAGTCCTTACATCCTTCTCAAAGTGCCACAGCCAGTCCTCGTGGGCTCTGGGCTAGATCAGTCCTTACATCCTTCTCATAGTGCTATAGCCAGTCCTCGTGGTCTCTGGGCTAGATCAGTCCTTACATCCTTTTCAAAGTGCCACAGCCAGTCCTCGTGGTCTCTGGGCTAGATCAGTCCTTACATCCTTCTCAAAGTGCCACAGCCAGTCCTCATGGTGTCTGGGCTAGATCAGTCCTTACATCCTCCTCATAGTGCTACAGCCAGTCCTCATGGTCTCTGGGCTAGATCAGTCCTTACATCCTTCTCAAAGTGCCACAGCCAGTCCTCATGGTCTCTGGGATAGATCAGTCCTTACATCCTCCTCTTAGTGCTACAGCCAGTCCTCGTGGTCTCTGGGCTAGATCAGTCCTTACATCCTCCTCATAGTACTACAGCCAGTCCTTGTGGTCTCTGGGCTAGATCAGTCCTTACATCCTTCTCAAAGTGCCACAGCCAGTCCTCATGGTCTCTGGGATAGATCAGTCCTTACATCCTCCTCATAGTGCTACAGCCAGTCCTCGTGGTCTCTGGGCTAGATCAGTCCTTACATCCTCCTCATAGTGCTACAGCCAGTCCTCGTGGTCTCTGGGCTAGATCAGTCCTTACATCCTTCTCATAGTGCCACAGCCAGTCCTCGTGGTCTCTGGGCTAGATCAGTCCTTACATCCTTCTCATAGTGCCACAGCCAGTCCTTTGTGGTCTCTGGGCTAGATCAGTCCTTACATCCTTCTCATAGTGCCACAGCCAGTCCTTGTGGTCTCTGGGCTAGATCAGTCCTTACATCCTCCTCATAGTGCTACAGCCAGTCCTCGTGGTCTCTGGGCTAGATCAGTCCTTACATCCTCCTCATAGTGCTACAGCCAGTCCTCGTGGTCTCTGGGCTAGATCAGTCCTTACATCCTTCTCATAGTGCTACAGCCAGTCCTCGTGGTCTCTGGGCTAGATCAGTCCTTACATCCTTCTCATAGTGCCACAGCCAGTCCTCGTGGTCTCTGGGCTAGATCAGTCCTTACATCCTCCTCGTGCTACAGCCAGTCCTCGTGGTCTCTGGGCTAGATCAATCCTTACATCCTTCTCAAAGTGCCACAGCCAGTCCTCGTGGTCTCTGGGCTAGATCAGTACTTACATCCTCCTCATAGTGCTACAGCCAGTCCTCGTGGTCTCTGGGCTAGATCAGTCCTTACATCCTCCTCATAGTGCTACAGCCAGTCCTCGTGGTCTCTGGGCTAGATCAGTCCTTACATCCTCCTCATAGTGCTACAGCCAGTCCTCGTGGTCTCTGGGCTAGATCAGTCCTTACGTCCTTCTCAAAGTGCTACAGCCAGTCCTCGTGGTCTCTGGGCTAGATCAGTCCTTACATCCTTCTCAAAGTGCCACAGCCAGTCCTTGTGGTCTCTGGGCTAGATCAGTCCTTACATCCTTCTCAAAGTGCCACAGCCAGTCCTCGTGGTCTCTGGGCTAGATCAGTCCTTACATCCTTCTCATAGTGCTATAGCCAGTCCTCGTGGTCTCTGGGCTAGATCAGTCCTTACATCCTTTTCAAAGTGCCACAGCCAGTCCTCGTGGTCTCTGGGCTAGATCAGTCCTTACATCCTTCTCAAAGTGCCACAGCCAGTCCTCATGGTGTCTGGGCTAGATCAGTCCTTACATCCTCCTCATAGTGCTACAGCCAGTCCTCATGGTCTCTGGGCTAGATCAGTCCTTACATCCTTCTCAAAGTGCCACAGCCAGTCCTCATGGTCTCTGGGATAGATCAGTCCTTACATCCTCCTCATAGTGCTACAGCCAGTCCTCGTGGTCTCTGGGCTAGATCAGTCCTTACATCCTCCTCATAGTGCTACAGCCAGTCCTTGTGGTCTCTGGGCTAGATCAGTCCTTACATCCTTCTCAAAGTGCCACAGCCAGTCCTCATGGTCTCTGGGATAGATCAGTCCTTACATCCTCCTCATAGTGCTACAGCCAGTCCTCGTGGTCTCTGGGCTAGATCAGTCCTTACATCCTCCTCATAGTGCTACAGCCAGTCCTCGTGGTCTCTGGGCTAGATCAGTCCTTACATCCTCCTCATAGTGCTACAGCCAGTCCTCGTGGTCTCTGGGCTAGATCAGTCCTTACATCCTTCTCATAGTGCCACAGCCAGTCCTCGTGGTCTCTGGGCTAGATCAGTCCTTACATCCTTCTCATAGTGCCACAGCCAGTCCTCGTGGTCTCTGGGCTAGATCAGTCCTTACATCCTTCTCATAGTGCCACAGCCAGTCCTTGTGGTCTCTGGGCTAGATCAGTCCTTACATCCTCCTCATAGTGCTACAGCCAGTCCTCGTGGTCTCTGGGCTAGATCAGTCCTTACATCCTCCTCATAGTGCTACAGCCAGTCCTCGTGGTCTCTGGGCTAGATCAGTCCTTACATCCTTCTCATAGTGCTACAGCCAGTCCTCGTGGTCTCTGGGCTAGATCAGTCCTTACATCCTTCTCATAGTGCCACAGCCAGTCCTCGTGGTCTCTGGGCTAGATCAGTCCTTACATCCTTCTCGTGCTACAGCCAGTCCTCGTGGTCTCTGGGCTAGATCAATCCTTACATCCTTCTCAAAGTGCCACAGCCAGTCCTCGTGGTCTCTGGGCTAGATCAGTACTTACATCCTCCTCATAGTGCTACAGCCAGTCCTCGTGGTCTCTGGGCTAGATCAGTCCTTACATCCTCCTCATAGTGCTACAGCCAGTCCTCGTGGTCTCTGGGCTAGATCAGTCCTTACATCATCCTCATAGTGCTACAGCCAGTCCTCGTGGTCTCTGGGCTAGATCAGTCCTTACATCCTTCTCATAGTGCTACAGCCAGTCCTCGTGGTCTCTGGGCTAGATCAGTCCTTACATCCTTCTCAAAGTGCCACAGCCAGTCCTCGTGGTCTCTGGGCTAGTTCAGTCCTTACATCCTTCTCATAGTGCTATAGCCAGTCCTTCTGGTCTCTGGGCTAGATCAGTCCTTACATCCTTCTCAAAGTGCCACAGCCAGTCCTCGTGGTCTCTGGGCTAGATCAGTCCTTACATCCTTCTCAAAGTGCTACAGCCAGTCCTTGTGGTGTCTGGGCTAGATCAGTCCTTACATCCTCCTCATAGTGCTACAGCCAGTCCTCGTGGTCTCTGGGCTAGATCAGTCCTTACATCCTCCTCATAGTGCTACAGCCAGTCCTCGTGGTCTCTGGGCTAGATCAGTCCTTACATCCTTATCATAGTGCCACAGCCAGTCCTCGTGGTCTCTGGGCTAGATCAGTACTTAGTTACATCCTCCTCATAGTGCTACAGCCAGTCCTCGTGGTCTCTGGGCTAGATCAGTCCTTACATCCTTCTCATAGTGCTATAGCCAGTCCTCGTGGTCTCTGGGCTAGATCAGTCCTTACATCCTCCTCATAGTGCTACAGCCAGTCCTCGTGGTCTCTGGGCTAGATCAGTCCTTACATCCTCCTCATAGTGCTACAGCCAGTCCTCGTGGTCTCTGGGCTAGATCAGTCCTTACATCCTTCTCATAGTGCTACAGCCAGTCCTCGTGGTCTCTGGGCTAGATCAGTCCTTACATCCTTCTCAAAGTGCCACAGCCAGTCCTCGTGGTCTCTGGGGTAGATCAGTCCTTACATCCTTCTCAAAGTGCCACAGCCAGTCCTCGTGGTCTCTGGGCTAGTTCAGTCCTTACATCCTTCTCATAGTGCTATAGCCAGTCCTTCTGGTCTCTGGGCTAGATCAGTCCTTACATCCTTCTCAAAGTGCCACAGCCAGTCCTCGTGGTCTCTGGGCTAGATCAGTCCTTACATCCTTCTCAAAGTGCTACAGCCAGTCCTTGTGGTGTCTGGGCTAGATCAGTCCTTACATCCTCCTCATAGTGCTACAGCCAGTCCTCGTGGTCTCTGGGCTAGATCAGTCCCTACATCCTCCTCATAGTGCTACAGCCAGTCCTCGTGGTCTCTGGGCTAGATCAGTCCTTACATCCTCCTCATAGTGCTACAGCCAGTCCTTTTGGTCTCTGGGCTAGATCAGTCCTTACATCCTTCTCATAGTGCCACAGCCAGTCCTCGTGGTCTCTGGGCTAGATCAGTACTTAGTTACATCCTCCTCATAGTGCTACAGCCAGTCCTCGTGGTCTCTGGGCTAGATCAGTCCTTACATCCTTCTCATAGTGCTATAGCCAGTCCTCGTGGTCTCTGGGCTAGATCAGTCCTTACATCCTCCTCATAGTGCTACAGCCAGTCCTCGTGGTCTCTGGGCTAGATCAGTCCTTACATCCTTCTCATAGTGCCACAGCCAGTCCTCGTGGCCTCTGGGCTAGATCAGTCCTTACATCCTTCTCATAGTGCCACAGCCAGTCCTCGTGGTCTCTGGGCTAGATCAGTCCTTACATCCTCCTCATAGTGCTACAGCCAGTCATCGTGGTCTCTGGGCTAGATCAGTCCTTACATCCTTCTCAAAGTGCCACAGCCAGTCCTTGTGGTCTCTGGGCTAGATCAGTCCTTACATCCTTCTCAAAGTGCCACAGCCAGTCCTCGTGGTCTCTGGGGTAGATCAGTCCTTACATCCTTCTCAAAGTGCCACAGCCAGTCCTCGTGGTCTCTGGGCTAGATCAATCCTTACATCCTTCTCAAAGTGCCACAGCCAGTCCTTGTGGTCTCTGGGCTAGATCAGTCCTTACATCCTTCTCAAAGTGCCACAGCCAGTCCTTGTGGTCTCTGGGCTAGATCAGTCCTTACATCCTTCTCAAAGTGCTACAGCCAGTCCTCGTGGTCTCTGGGCTTGATCAGTCCTTACATCCTTCTCATAGTGCTACAGCCAGTCCTCGTGGTCTCTGGGCTAGATCAGTCCTTACATCCTCCTCATAGTGCTACAGCCAGTCCTCGTGGTCTCTGGGCTAGATCAGTCCTTACATCCTCCTCATAGTGCTACAGCCAGTCCTCGTGGTCTCTGGGGTAGATCAGTCCTTACATCCTTCTCATAGTGCTATAGCCAATCCTCGTGGTCTCTGGGCTAGATCAGTCCTTACGTCCTTCTCAAAGTGCTACAGCCAGTCCTCGTGGTCTCTGGGCTAGATCACTCCTTACATCCTCCTCATAGTGCTACAGCCAGTCCTCGTGGTCTCTGGGCTAGATCAGTCCTTACATCCTTCTCATAGTGCCACAGCCAGTCCTCGTGGTCTCTGGGCTAGATCAGTCCTTACATCCTCCTCGTGCTACAGCCAGTCCTCGTGGTCTCTTGGCTAGATCAGTCCTTACATCCTTCTCATAGTGCTATAGCCAGTCCTCGTGGTCTCTGGGCTAGATCAGTCCTTACATCCTACTCAAAGTGCCACAGCCAGTCCTCGTGGTCTCTGGGCTAGATCAGTCCTTACATCCTTCTCAAAGTGCCACAGCCAGTCCTCGTGGTCTCTGGGCTAGATCAGTCCTTACATCCTTCTCATAGTGCTATAGCCAGTCCTCGTGGTCTCTGGGCTAGATCAGTCCTTACATCCTTTTCAAAGTGCCACAGCCAGTCCTCGTGGTCTCTGGGCTAGATCAGTCCTTACATCCTTCTCAAAGTGCCACAGCCAGTCCTCATGGTGTCTGGGCTAGATCAGTCCTTACATCCTTCTCAAAGTGCCACAGCCAGTCCTCATGGTCTCTGGGCTAGATCAGTCCTTACATCCTTCTCAAAGTGCCACAGCCAGTCCTCGTGGTCTCTGGGCTAGATCAGTCCTTACATCCTCCTCATAGTGCTACAGCCAGTCCTTGTGGTCTCTGGGCTAGATCAGTCCTTACATCCTTCTCAAAGTGCCACAGCCAGTCCTCATGGTCTCTGGGATAGATCAGTCCTTACATCCTCCTCATAGTGCTACAGCCAGTCCTCGTGGTCTCTGGGCTAGATCAGTCCTTACATCCTCCTCATAGTGCTACAGCCAGTCCTCGTGGTCTCTGGGCTAGATCAGTCCTTACATCCTCCTCATAGTGCTACAGCCAGTCCTCGTGGTCTCTGGGCTAGATCATTCCTTACATCCTTCTCAAAGTGCTACAGCCAGACCTCGTGGTCTCTGGGCTAGATCAGTCCTTACATCCTTCTCATAGTGCTATAGCCAGTCCTCGTGGTCTCTGGGCTAGATCAGTCCTTACATCCTTCTCATAGTGCTATAGCCAGTCCTCGTGGTCTCTGGGCTAGATCAGTCCTTACATCCTTCTTAAAGTGCCACAGCCAGTCCTCGTGGTCTCTGGGCTAGATCAGTCCTTACATCCTTCTTAAAGTGCCACAGCCTGTCATTGTGGTCTCTGGGCTAGATCAGTCCTTACATCCTCCTCATAGTGCTACAGCCAGTCCTCGTGGTCTCTGGGCTAGATCATTCCTTACATCCTTCTCAAAGTGCCACAGCCAGTCCTCGTGGTCTCTGGGCTAGATCAGTCCTTACATCCTCCTCATAGTGCTACAGCCAGTCCTCGTGGTCTCTGGTCTAGATCAGTCCTTACATCCTCCTCATAGTGCTACAGCCAGTCCTCGTGGTCTCTGGTCTAGATCAGTCCTTACATCCTCCTCATAGTGCCACAGCCAGTCCTCGTGGTCTCTGGGGTAGATCAGTCCTTACATCCTTCTCAAAGTGCCACAGCCAGTCCTCGTGGTCTCTGGGCTAGATCAGTCCTTACATCCTTCTCAAAGTTCCACAGCCAGACCTCGTGGTCTCTGGGCTAGATCAGTCCTTACATCCTTCTCAAAGTGCCACAGCCAGTCCTCATGGTGTCTTGAGTTACATTGTCAGTCACCATTTTCATGCCACCACCAGTCCTTGTATCCAGGTGCTGCTATCTCCGGGTGTCATCACCATTTCTTTCATTCTTTTTTGGGTGCCATCTCCAGTCTTCGTGTCTTTTGATAACTTTGGGTAAGTCACTCACCTGAACTTACTAACTTATTTCTTGTGAGGGGTCAGAAGACTTCAGGACTGGAGATGGTACCTAGATGAGTTCATGTGAAATGACACTTGCAGTCTTGCACCCGGGAGAGGAGGCACCAAGGAGAATACACAAAACCAGTACGTGAAGAAAAATGATTTATACTTACCTAGGGCTTCTTCCAACCCCCTTTAGTGTGTTTGCTCCCTTGCCATCCTCTAAGACCGATCTGCTATCCTCCTGTGATCCAACTGGATTGCTGGCCACCGTGCATGTGCTTTCCTGGCCATGCGCAGAACGCAATGGCGCTCATGAGGTTGGAGGCATTCCGCGCTTGCACAGTTAGGCCCCGTTTACACTTAATCAGTTGTTCTCACTTATAACTGAAAGAAAACTGATTTTCAAAGTACGGTATATACCGGCGTATAAGACGACTTTTTAACCCTTAAAAATCTTCTGCAAAGTGGGGGGTCGTCTTATACGCCGAGTATCAGTCTGGAGGTAGCGTCAGTAGTTGGAGTGCCGGGTACCGGATGTCAGGCTGTGGTGAAATGACCTAATCGTGCAGTCTTCCTGTGAATAGAAAAGTAGATTGCGCTCTGTGTTTAAAGAAAAGACTTGCTGTAATAGTTTCTTGCGAGCAGCCGCTCGCGCGGGTATCAGTGCGGCTTCCGGGATCATCTGACTTGTGACGTTTGCGCTCCACAATACAGCCCGGAAATCTCATCAGTAGAGCGCACACGTCACCAGTCAGGTGACCCCGGAAGCCGCACTGATACCCGCGCGAGCGGCTGCTCGCAAGAAACTATTACAGCAAGTCTTTTCTTTAAACACAGAGCGCAATCTACTTTTCTATCCTTCTGGAAGACTGCACGATTAGGTCATTTCACCACAGCCTGACATCCGGCTGACACTGGGGTAGTCTTATACGGCGAGTATACCCCAACCTCTATATTTTAACTGGAAAGTTGGGGGGTCGTCTTATAGGCCGCTATATACGGTAATGCCCATGTTTTCCTATTGCACCTTTCACACTTAAAAGAGAAACTCCGATCAAGAATTGTAGCTGATACCCCCCCCCCCCCCTTTTACATGAGAAATCTATTCCTTTTCACAAACAGGCCATCAGGGGGCTCTGTATGGCGCATATTGTGGTGAAACCCCTCCCACAAGAAAAGTACCTACTCTTGGCAGTTTCCTGTCTGTGAACCTTGCTGCATTGTGGGAAATAGCTGTTTACAGCTGTTTCCAACTGCCAAAAAAGCAAGCAGCAGCTACATCACCTGCCAGCAGTAAAAATGTCACCATGTAATCTCAGAATGTGAATCAGGGATTTAAAAGATTTTACAATGGGCAAACACTGACTAAATCATTTACACATAATTATTGTAAAAATGAAGCACTTTTTTTATTACATTATTTTCACTGGAGTTCCTCTTTAACGCATTTTAACTGGTCTCTTTTCACAATGCACTGCTATGGAAAAAATGCGTACCAATGTATACTAACGCACACTAACTGATTAAGTGTAAATGGGCCCTTACAGTCTTAAAGGGAAGGTCCAAGCAAAAAAAAAAAATGAGTTTCACTTACCTGGGGCTTCTACCAGCCCCATGCAGCCATCCTGTGCCCTCGTAGTCACTCACTGCTGCTCCATTCCCCCGCTGGCAGCTTTCTGACCTCGGAGGTCAGGGACACATTGCGTACATTTTTACACATTCCCACTAGTGCAGGAACATTAACGCATACATTTTTACGCGTTAGTGGTGCAACGCGTAAATTTTTGTTCCTGCACTAGCTGGAATGCGTAAAAATGTACGCAATGTGTCCCTGACCTCCGAGGTCAGAAAGCTGCCAGCGGGGGACTGGAGCAGCAGTGAGTGACTACGAGGGCACAGGATGGCTACATGGAGCTGGTAGAAGCCCCAGGTAAGTGAAACTCATTTTTTTTTTTTGCTTGGACCTTCCCTTTAAAGAGCTGCACAAGTGCAGAACACTTCCAGCAACAGAAGCGCTATGGGTTGGTGCACGCAGGACCCTGTATGTAAATCTGCAGACTTTACGGGGCTGACAGCGGCGCACCCGGGAGGACGGCGAGGGAACTGACTACAGAGGGCGGATGAAGCCACAGGTAAGTATAAGTCCTTTTGCTTTGCTCGGGTACAGTTTAAAGCACATATTTCAGGCACAGATGTAATGGCTTATCCATTGTTGGATAGAACACACAGTAGCTCCTCATTTCGATGATCTCACGTCGCGGTGACTGTGCAGGCTTATGTACTGATTGCAATAGAGGCCAGAGGTCCAGCGTTGGGGGGGGTTCAGTCATCAAGGTTCTTTCTCCGCTCTTTACACCACATTACTGCACACAGCCGCAAGTAAACACTGACTTATCACCCACATTGTGTTCTGTTTTATCCGTCCCTGGAGGAGGGAGGAATGGGGGATTAGCTGCAACTATTTAGTCCTTGCATTTTTTACATGCTTCTCATTATGTCTCCATCAGAACAACCTTATAAAAACAAATGTTCTGTTAATTTACTGACTGTATAAATCGAATCAAACGTTATACTACTAATGATGACGTCCAGGAAATCCTAAAAATCTCATTCAGTCCAGTAACGCATTTATTACAGGTGTGGTCATACCTGCCGCCTGTCATCTCCTGCACATCAGTTTACAGATTGGGAATAGTAGGAGCAACACAGCGCTGTCAGAGTTTCCGTACAGGAGTGATGACTCATCAGTGTGCTGCTGCTCCTCACAGCCCCAAAATTGATGGCCTGTTTCATCTGTTTTTTCAATAGTCACCAATGTAGAGGGAAGGTTCTAGATCTCGTTGAGGAATCAGAGCAATTTTTGGGTACCTGGAGTCGGTGGTTTCATAAACTGAGGAGTTGGATTCGGGGGATTTTTGTACCAACTTCAGAACCCTGGTTCCAGCCCTGTCCCTATTGAAGTTATTTTACTTACTAGGCCGAATACCTATTAGGGACTCCTTGCATAGACTTCAGAAGTACTTCCGTCACAAGATCATATTTATGACCCCTATTTTGTGTGACGTTGGTGGAAGAACCGCGATCCCCGATCATGGAATGTTACCCGCGGGTTGATGGCGAGGTTGTTCATGCCGTCGATGGACTTTGGTGTGAATGTCGAATTGGGCTAAGTGAATTCTATAGGGTTGAGTCAGCTTTAGACGTATAACAGCCAATTACATACAGCCATCATTAAATTCAGCACGAAAACTATGGGCAAACACACACTAAACTGTGCACTCTACTACTACTACGAATGCCCTCCGATCTTGTTTTTATGATATAGAACAGTGATTCTCAACATTTTATTGGTATGCACCCCTTTTGAAAGATTGTGCTCACCAAGTACCCCCTGGTAGGGTAAAAATATTCCCAGGTACAGCTTGACACATATATTTCAATAGTAGTACATGAAACATAAGAAACCAAGTCCATCAGCACGCCAGCCACCATTTCAAATGCAACATACACTTTATTGTGCACTGGTCCACGTTAAATTCTGACAGTTGTTTCGGGGGCCACGCAGGGTCCCCCTTTCTCAAGGCATGCGGTATGCGCCTAGACCCTGCGTAGTCCCCAAAACAGTTGTCGGAATTTAATGTGGAACAGTGCACAATAAAGTGTGTGTTGCAATTGAAATGATGGCTGGTGTGCTGATGGGCTTCGTTTCTTACATTTGATGTGATACTGCCTTCATCACAGCATCAAGAACCTAGCACTTGATGGTGTGCCAGCTTCCTTACTACTACCAGCAGCCCGGCGTCCGAACCAGCAGCCCGGCGTCCGAACCAGCAGCCCGGCGTCCGAACCAGCAGCTGGCTGGTGTGCTGATGGATTTGGTTTCTTACGTTTGATATGATACTGCCTTCATCACAACATCAAGCACCTAGCACTTGATGGTGTGCCAGCTTCCTTACTACTATAGTTTACATGGTAATTGTTTCTAAACCATTTACATGCATTCTGGGCCGTTTCAGACAGGTGTCTCAACCAGCAGCCCGGCATCTGGACCAGCAGCCTAGTGTCTGAAACGAGAAACTATTTGAAAAGTAGAATAACAGTTTTGTTTTACTGGAGTGTTTTTTTAAAAAGGCCCTGTCTCCCGGGAGTAGTAAGGAAATTTCAGACGGGCGTCTGAACCAGCTGCGTTCAGACGCCCGTCTGAAATTTCCTTACTGGGGTCTGAACCAGCAGCCTGGGGTCTGAACCAGCAGTCCGGGGTCCGAACCAGCATCCCAGCGTCCCGGAGTCCGAACCAGCATCCCAGCTTCCCGGAGTCCGAACCAGCATCCCAGCTTCCCGGAGTCCGAACCAGCATCCCAGCTTCCCGGAGTCCGAACCAGCATCCCAGCTTCCCGGAGTCCGAACCAGCATCCCGGAGCCTGTGCCACTAGCCCAGTGCCTGCACCAGCAGCCCTGCGTCCGAACCAGTAGCCCTGCGTCCGAACCAAAAGCCTGATGTCCGAACCAGCAGCCCGGCATCAGAAATGAGACACTGGGCTATTTTAAAAGTAAAATAACAATTTTGTTTTTCTGGAGTGCTTCTTTAAAAAGTCCCTGCCTCCCAGGAGTAATAAGGAGATTTCAAATGTTATGAAGGGTGACCGAATCTGATATGTTGAAGAATCACTGACGTGCGGACAGCGGCGTATCTCGCTTGGCACAGTCCCCGCTTCCACGGTGTAAACAAATGTGAGTCAGCGTTTCATCAGGGCCAGTGTTTGTACCAGCAGATTCCTCCTTTCACTCTCAGACAAAGGATCAGAGGAACGCTCTGTAATCTAATTAACTAGAGTACGGGCATTGCGTTGCCTCTAGTGAGCGCTCAGATCGTGTCGTACGGCTATATTTAGCTGAACTTTTGTTCTTTTGCCTTCAGAGTAAGGTGAAAACAAACACCATGTGACAGCAGTCACTTGATTTGCACATACTGTACGCTGCGTTTGTACATTAAGTGGAAAGATGGGGGCGATAAAGGCGAAGTATGCGGAGCGGTGACGACATTCGTGTGCCTCGGAAAACATTGTTACTGTTCTCCTGGTTAATAATAAATCTGAGGCTGTTTATCCTTATCGCTGAACTTGTGTGGCCTTTGTTTGTTTTGTAATCCTTATTTAAGTGCGCCATTACCTTAATGAGCCCAAGCTACCTGTGTCCATAAAAGGCTTGTGCATTACCTGTGTATATTTGCATGCAAGTTTTTTACACAAAAAAAGTGCAAATGTTTGAATGCGGCTAGTCTATAGGTCAGAATATGCTTGCATGTGGCTAGTCTGTAGGTCAGAATATGTAGAAGCTTTCCAGAGGCGCCAATAGAATAAAAGTCACTTAAACGAGCTTAAAACCGATGGGGCAGCTTATCAGCATCAAAACCACACAGAGGCGCTCAGTGTGGTTTTGATGCTGATAAGCTGTATGCTCCTTTTTGATTGGCCTGATGAAGCGGGATTGCGCCTGTGAAACGCGTTGCCTATTTTTACTGTGGAGTATAAATAAATTGTTGTTTGACTGTTGATGCCACAGTCCTTCCTTTGTTTGCTTTGTCCGCATGGATTGGATAGGCCCACCACTGCCCCATCGGTTTTAAGCTCGTTTAAGTGACTTTTATTCTATTGGCGCCTCTGGAAAGCTTCTGCATATTGCTAAGTCCACCCTTGGTGGAGGGTTGTACCCATCTTCTTCCCATCTACAGAGAGCGACTTTTAATCCTGAGTGGGGTCAGGTTAATCTCCCCACCTGCCTTCACAGTGGTTGCCTAATGGTAACCCTGGTTTGTGAGTATTAAATTGTTATATTACTCATTATTAATTATCATCTATACAATATCACACTATTGGGCTCTTGGTGTCCCCCCTCCCTTTATAGGTCAGAATATGCTTGTATGTGGCTAGTCTGTAGGACAGAATATAGTCTAGAGGTGGCCACACACGATACAATAAAATTATCCGATTTTACAGTAATTCGATAAAAACGATCGTATCTCTCGAAAAAAATCGAAAGTTTTTTTTTTCATTCAACTAAAAAATCTGATCGGATTTCCCGTTTTTTTCGATTTAAATTGATCCGGAATGCCAGATATTTCTCTTCAACTTCTACTAAAGATTGTATGGTATGTGTTGGATTGTAAATTTATTAATATACACACCCTAGCAATTTTCCCTGAGTTTCCAATCAGTTTTATCATAATTGAGGAAAAAATTGAACATAGGTGTGTGGTACATTGGTCATATTTTTGAAATGTCAGAAAAATTGATTGCAATTCTTAAATTGAACAGATATTTAAAAAATTGTATGGTGTGTGACCACCTTAGGACAGACTACACAAAATCTGCTACATATAATCTGAATACACGAATCGGCTACTGATTGAACTGAAAGGCTGTTTATTATTTTCTCTGTTTTGAAATGTTTATCATGTAACTAGTTGACCTAAGCCTATTTAAAAACGGGCTCTATGTCTTTCACCGCCACCACTGTACGTTGCCCGCTGCGCGCGTGCGCACACACACACACACACACACACACACACACACACACACACACACACACACACACACACACACACACACACACACACACACACACCATATACACACACACACACACACACACACACACCATATACACACACACACACACACACACACACACACACACACACACACACACACACACACACACACACCATATACACACACACACACCATATACACACACACACACCATATACACACACACACACACACACACACACACACCACACACACACCACACACACACACACACACACACACCATATACACACACACACACACACACACACACACGCATGCACGCACGCACGCACGCACACACACACACACACACACACACACACACACACACACACACACACACACACACACACACACACACACACACACACACACACACACACATACATGCACGCACGCACGCACGCACACACACACACACACACACACACACACACACACACACACACACACACACACACACCATATACACATACACACCATATACACACACACATACACACACACACACATACACATACACACACATACACACACATACACATACACACACATACACACACATACACACACATACACACACACACACACGTACACGTACACACAAACACACACACACACGCACGCGCGCGCGCGCGCGGCCCCGTCCTCCTGTCCCAATGGCTGTCCGTGCGGCACATGCGCAGTAGTGCAAACGCAGGGACACGGGGCGCAGAGACACAGGGGAATTATTACATAGGATTTTTGTCTTTGCACTTGCACCTTGTCACTGGGCACTTTTCCCCTGACGAAGCCCCCCATTGAGGGAGTGAAACATGTAGGGTCAGTGGTGGGATCTAATCTTTATATGTATCAATAATTACTCTAGAGCAAATAGCAAGGGGCTGTTCCTTGCAGACAAATAGATACAAGTGCCCGACGGATCATATACTTACCAATGCCCTCTCCCTTTCCTTGCTGAAGATTCAAACTGTATTCTATTTTTCAGTGGCCTACGCTACTTTAAGGCTGCTTACACACCAAGACGTTACAGGCGCACGTTAGTGCGCCTGTAACGCTCCCCCAACGCACAGCAATGTAACACAAGTGGGCTGTTCACACAGCCCACGTTGTGTTACATGTAACGCTGCACGTTCTCCGCAAAGTGCAGCATGCTACGGCGTTGGAGCGGCTATAGCCGCGTTAGACTGTTTGCACATGCGCAGTGGGGGGCGGAGAGGAGGCGGGGAGAGCCAGCTACAGTAGCCGCGCACATGGCTACTTAATAGTCACTGCACTGGCGGGCGCTGATTGGCCGGCGGGACCACGTGATGCGGAGTGTCTCGCTCCAAATCACGTGGTCCCGCTGGCCAATCAGTGCCACTCTGGGAGACATTATAGGACTCGAGCCGCCTAACGCGGCTCACTCTACCGTCGGCTCTTGCAGCACCATACGTTGTGTTAGGTGCACGTTATGCGACCTTAACGTGCCACCTAATGCAACGTCTTGGTGTGCAAGTAGCCTAATTCATATATTTAACAAAGTTAGTTTTAATAGAATATTAGTCTCCTCCATAGTTTAAATTAATGTGTTTGTAGTGTATATGACAGATAGCTTCCACCTACTTTGCGTCATCCCTAAAATGTATTTGAATTTTCTCATTTCCTGTTGAGAATAATTATGTGCGATTTCAGAAGCATGCAAAACAAAATTGCAACGTGCTGTCAGTTTACTTGTTTCGCAAAGCAACTCGAAAGAAAATGCGCATGCAATGGAAACAAGCCCATAAACTTTCATTAACATATGTTTTTGCTACACGAAAATGCAGATATGGGGAACAAGTCCCAAAGGGGCTCTTTTCTATACAACACACTGCAGTCATGGTTTCCACCTTTTACAACAAGCGTGCTTTTAGCGACAATTTGCACCAGGTATTGAAGAAAGGAATACAGGCCAATCGCAAATGCACAAGAGATGCAGCATGCAATGCATTTGCAATCAGCCAAAAAAGCAAAGCGCGCTTGTGAAAAAAATAGCATTGTACTTGCAATCAGCAAGATTCGAGCACGCCGATTAAAGAGAATCTGTACTGTCCGAATTGTACAATAAAAAAAACAAACCAATTGAGTCACGGTGATCTCCTGGATCCCTGTTTGCCATTTCCGCCACTCCCCGCCGTGATCCTGGCTTTTAACAAACATGGCCGCTAACCCAGGAAGTGATGTGTATGTATATGTGTGTATGTATGTATGTATATATGTATATAATATGTTACAGTATACTACAAGTTTTCGTTACATAGTGAACTCCAGTCAGGGATTCTCAGTTTCTCAGCATGGGAAGCTCCCTTCCCCCTCAGACAAGCTGAAATTTAGAGCAGAGACCCTGTCTGTGACTAATAAACAAAGCACACACACAGAGCCTGCAGGTGGTGTGGGGAAGGGATGCATAACTTCTCCCTATCACAGCAGAGGCAGTGCATTCCTCCCTGGGTCGACAAGGCTTGACAAAGAAAAGAAGATTAGATATATTGCAGAGACAGTGCAACTAGAAAAGGCTGCAGTAATCCAGACCACATTAGAACAGGTATAGGAACTTATAGGATAGAAGAAATAAGGCTGAAATTTTTGTTAGAGTCTGTTTAAATGAATCAGAACGCAGGTGATGGAAGTGGGCCCTAAGGCTTACCAGGCTCGATGCAGCCTTTGATAGAACCAGGGCTGTGGAGCCGGTACAAAAATCCTCCGACTCCCGACTCCTCAGTTTAGGATTCCACCGACTCCGACTCCTCTAATTTGCATATTACAATCATGTTGATTGAAAGTATGTAACATGAAATTCGTCTCTTAATTGCCAACGCTTAGGAATTTAAAAGACAACTAAAGTGAGAAGGATATGGAGACTGCCATATTTATTCCCTTTAGTCCTTGGTAAAAGTCCTTGGTAAGAGTACTTGTAAAAGGTACAAACCGGAACAAAGAACATCTATCAGGCCCTAGGCAATGTAAGTGTGGGTACATGTAAGATTGATGTGCAGGTACTCTGCAGGGGAATGAGGGGATTCTTCCTCTATTACACATTCTTCATGCACAATCTGAACAAGTTTTATAGGTGATAGACAACACCTCTGTGTTCAATGTGCCCAACATTCTCAGTGGATTCCCTGCAGCACTCTTGAGAGTGCATATGTAGAGTATAGTACTACTGTGTAACAAAGTAAACTTGAGACAGATGAAATTAAAGTTTTACACATAACTAATCAGTCCCTCGCTGTCCTCCTCCGCCACCTGGATCTTCTGCTATGAGTCCAGGTACTTGAGCCAGTCTGGCGTAGTGCGCATGCACAAACTCCGCCACCGGGAGTGTACTACACCTGCGCAGCACTATTGTGCAGGTGCAGAACGCTCCTGGCTGTGGAAGCGGCATGCAGCCGGACTGCGCTGACTGGCTGAATTACCAGGACTCATAGCAGAAGATCCAGGTGGTGGAGGACAGCGAGGGACTGATTAGCCTGAAGGGGGCTGGAGGAAGCCCCAGGTATGTATAAAACTTTATTTTCATCCGTCTCAGGTACCCTTTAATTTGTAGTCACCAAACCAAATTTTAACAACATATCAAATTATTTTATTTCATCAGCAAAGAGAGTGCATACATTTGCATAAATCAGAATCAACGCAGAATTATTTCCATCTCATTGACCATCTCTATTAGTGACACAGCTACACATCAGGCTTTATTCTTACAGCATAGATGTTATTTAGTGTATATAAGAGATTCCTGTGTACACATCATATATACAGTCACAATCAGATGTGTATATCTGACTTTAAAAATACGGGGACTGCTTTATTGAAGCAGCACAAGTAACTCATTTTGATTGGTTTATTTCATTTTTTGTGGACTAAGCACAGCTATTACTGTATGTAGAAATTATTTATGATGCCTATTATCTGAGAAATAGAACATTTTATCATACTTTCTATTTTAATTACAGTTTAAATTCATTAGGAGTCGGAGTTGGTGCATTTTTTCCCGACTCCGACTCCAGGCACCCAAAATTACCCCGGCTCCGACTCCAACTCCGACTCCACTGCCCTGGATAGAACACCTGGCAGACCTGTCTCAAAAAAGTACTGCCACTAGTTGGTGATCGATTTCCACAAGTGGTGATTAATTGCACTGTTTATGTGAACTTCTACGATTGTACTTTTTCTCATACTTTAATGTTTTTTTGTTCATTCATTATCAATGAAAAAAAAAGCTCTGCTTTCCGAGTTGATCATATTATCGAATGATTGTTCTGTTAAATATTGACATTTGCATTTCATTGGCTATCTTTAGCTGGCACTCATTTTCTTATTTCTTCTTATTTTAAAGTGGATCCGAGATAAACTTTACACATTTCATAATTGTGTCCCTTACACATAGTTTATAGGGCATTCCTCAAGCCAAATACGTTTATTTTTTAAATACCCTAATTCCCTATAAACTAAACAAGCGTTGCCCACAGCTCCTCCTGCACCTAGGCATTCCGAGTCCCATGTAGCAAGTGCTCATGTGAGCTCAGTCTGGGGAGGAGGAGGAAGAGGTGTTACCAGTCAGAGGCTTCAGAGGCAAGGGGGCGGAGAGGGGAGGAGTGGAGTTTTCAAAGACTGAGGGGTGGAGATGCACAGCAGCTTGCCTGTATGATGACAAGCAGAATATGGCTGCTCTCATTGTATCACAGGAAAAAATAATATTCTGTTGAAGCGGTTTGCAGCTAGATTTTCTGTGTAAACTATCTAAACTTTAGATAAGATATATAGACAAGTTACTTGTTCTAGTTAGTTTTCCATCTTGGATCTGCTTTAAATAAGAACTGAAGTTTTTATTGGGTATTCTGTCTGATGTCTTCAATGTTGTTTTCTTTTTTTGCCCCTGCAGGTTCCTGGGTAGAACTACATTTCAGCAATAACGGTAACAGTGGCTTGGCACCGCTAGCCGGGCAAGTGACCCCACCAGCCTCAATCTCATTTCACAATGGCGACATGGAGAAAATCCTCCTGGATGCCCAGCATGAGTCTGGCAGAAGCAGCTCGAGGGAGAGTTCAAACTGTGACAGGTGAGTATTACTAGAAAGAATATACCCTCTCCTGACAGAGCAGAGAACTGAGAATAAGATTATAAAGCAGTCTATAAGGGCTTGTTCGCACTATGAGCGTTTTCATGTTTTTTTTTTTAAGCGCTGGCAATTTTTTAAAATCGCTTTAAAAGCGCTTGTGCAATGATTTTCTATGTGAGTATTCTCGCATGAGCGATGAGCTTTCTTTCCTATCGCAAACACGCGTCCTGCACCATTTTCTGAGCGTCTGAACTTCAATGCAAGGTATAGGAAAAGCGTAAAACTCTTGAAAAAGCGCTTGGCTTTGTGACCGCTTTTCCCATTGGCGTAGCTAAGAAGCTGTGGGCCTCAGTGCAAGTTTAGCATTGGTGCCCCCCAAGCATGCTATAGGTAACAATTGATACAACACACCAAAACCAATCAAACACAACTACAGTGTCAGAGGTGCAAGAAGGGGATGGGGATCAGCTTGACCACCCTGGCGTTCTATTAAGATCGCCAGGGCGGCTGCATGAGGGTTTTTTTTAAATAAAAAAAAAACTATTTCATGCAGCCAACTGAAAGTTGGCTGCATGAAAGCCCACTAGATGGCGCTCCGGAGGCGTTCTTCCAATCGCCTCCGGCGGCCAGAAGTAACACGGAAGGCCGCAATGAGCAGCCTTCCGTGTTTGGCTTCTCCTGTCGCCATGGCGACGAGCGGAGTGACGTCATGGACGTCAGCCGACGTCCTGACGTCTGCCGCCTCCGATCCAGCCCTTAGCGCTGGCCGGAACTATTTGTTCCGGCTGCGCAGGGCTCAGGCGGCTGGGGGGACCCTCTTTCGCCGCTGCTCGCGGCGGATCGCCGCAGAGCGGCGGCGATCGGGCAGCACACGCGGCTGGCAAAGTGCCGGCTGCATGTGCTGCTCTTTATTTGATCAAAATCGGCCCAGCAGGGCCTGAGCGGCACCCTCTGGCGGTAATGGACGAGCTGAGCTCGTCCATACCGCTAAGGTGGTTAATGATCACTGCTATTCAAATCATCTATAGAAGTGAGTGTTATCAGCACAGGACCAATAAAGAGCTAATACTGTGTTTGAGGGGTGGGCCCCTCTAGCCCAAGGGCCCCGATGTGGTTGCCACCTCTGCAACCCCTATTTCTACGCCACTGGCTTTTATCCACAAAGTACATTAAAGTGATTCAGTTCCAGGTCAAAAAGTTGATTTCCTGGTTGTGTTTAAAAAAAAACAGGCGCTAATCCCCAAACAAAAGCGCTTACAAAAACGCTAATCGCTCAAAAATCGCAGTAAAAAGCGCACGATGATTGCGATTGCGCTGGTGATTTTCAATGTGAGATAGGCCTTATAGTGAGGCTGTGAAATTATCGTGCAAACGCTGACAGGACAATCGATTTCCATCCGAAATCGATTGTTCCCGACGATTCCTTTCGTTCTGTCTGTGCGGAAGATTTCCCTCGAACGCCAGCGGGTCAGGAGTGCGTCGATAGCAGCGTTCGAATGCCCGACGACCGACGCAATACAGCGGCAATACATTACCTGCTCCGGCCGGGGCGAGTCCCTGCTCTCTCCGCTGTCCTCTTCTCCGCTGGGCTCCGGCTGGCTACTTCCTGTCCCGGCAGGAAGTTTAAACAGTAGAGTGCCACAGATTGTGATCAGTTTACTGCAAACAGATTGTGAATCGATTTCAGCCTGAAAGGCAGCCATATGATCCCTCTCTGATCAGATTCGATCAGAGAGGGATCTATCTGTTGGTCGATCTGATGGCAAATCGAGCAGTGTATGGCCACCTTTAGAAGCGGAGGATCAGCGAAACAGCCAGGCAATGTTCATTGTTTAATAGTAAATAAATATGGCAGCCTCCGTATTCCCTTCTGGTGTGCTTCAAACACGGGGGAATTCTAAAACCTCACCTGATGGTTCTTGTTGGCAGTGAGGACATGCCTTATATGCTGTGTGCTTGTAATTGATCTATGAGATGTAGAAGTACACTAGGCATAAGCTCGCCTGTTTAAAACGGGCGCTAGGTCTCAGCTGCACCCCCCTCACCACCACCTTTCCCATGCCGCAAGCTCACGGCTGCACTCCCCGTCACGCACGCTCATGGCTGCGCTCCCCCTGCACCCGTCCTCCTGTGTCCGCCCCCGTGCCACACATGCGCAGGAGCGCAAACGCACGGACGCAGGGACTGGAGAGGACGCGGGGACTGGAGAGGACGCGGGGACTGGAGAGGACGCGGGGACTGGAGAGGACGCGGGGACTGGAGAGGACGCGGGGACAGGAGAGGACGCAGGGACAGGAGAGGACTCAGGGACAGGAGAGGATGCAGGGACAGGGGAGGAGACAGACAGGAGAGGACGCAGGGACTGGAGAGGACGCAGGGATTTATATTATAGAGGCAAATCGAAGAACATCTGATTTACTTACCTGGGGCCTTCTCCAGCCCCTAGAAGCCTATGTGTCCCTCGCTGCAGCGCCTCTCCCAGCCAATGTCCTGGAGTCCAGGATCCCACCCAAGGGAGGAAGCTCCACATAACTAAATCCTGATTTTCATTGATTTGCCTCATGTATCCTTTAAAGGACGACTCTAGAGTAAAAAATAAGCAATTAAAATCTGACAGAACTGACAGATTTTTGACTAGTCCATCTCCTCATGGGGGGATTCTCAGTTTTTTTTTTTTTTTTCAAAAGCATTTTGTGAACAGCAGTTCAACTGCCGAAATAGTAAGATACCAGCCAGCCTCCCTACTCACTTGTACACTTTTTTGTCAGTTAGACTTAACAACAGGAAATGCTTTTGAAAACAAAGAAAACCGTGACAATCCCCCATGAGGAGATGGACTAGTCCAAAAACTGTTGGTTCTGCCAGATTTTAACTGCTTATTTTTTTCAGTGGAGTGCTCCTTTTAAGTATTCCCTGTATTGATATATAATGAAGTCTGTGCCCTCAATATAGAGGCCAGAGGTAACACAAATGAAGGTATTTAGGTCGGGGGTTTATGCAGCCCGGGTCATGGCAAGCCTGAATGAAATTCTAGCCGTGATTACAGTTCAATATGGCCGATTTTTATATCTTTGTTTTCTTGTCTTATGCAGCCCCCCGCGATCTCAGACCCCCAGCATCCAAAGGCTGAGTGACAGCGAGACGCAGAGCAGCAAAGAGAAGAGCAGCTCTCAGGTAATCGCCTCATATACTAGAAGTATAAAGTGGATGTTGTGCAGTATATTCATTAGACAGGGTGATACCCGGCTGCTTGTCCCGAGCTCCAGTATACAGGCAGACGCCGGATCACTCGCCCTTCTTACTCTATCCCTGCTGCGTATGTATCCTATACTGCTTACTGGGAGGGAGGAGTCCATTACCTTCTGGCCACAGTGTCCTTATCTTATCTTAAATGGGAAGCCCCTGTTATTTGCATGGAACATGGACATTACCTTGCTCATCAGTTGTCCTTTGAGTTTTAAATGACAGCAACTGATACATAACTGACAGCTACTGAATTATTTCAGTTCTGACAAAATCTTGTCAGAACAGAAGGAATCGTTGTTAGAAGAAAACGGTTAGCTTCTGAGAGGAACTGACGGCGAGGTAAGTATGTAATCTTCATTTGCAGGTACATCATGTGTTCTTGCTCATGTCATCTTGCTCTGTTCAGGTCCCTTTTTGAATCTTGGTGGTTGTGTAAATCGAGTTATAGATAAACAGATGTGCCAAGCATCTGGCGTGAGTCGTTCTGCAGCGCACCTCACTGACATCTGACTGATCTCAGCCCCTATCAGCCCCAGGCTATACATCTATATATACCCTTATCTTTAATTTGCCTAATGCAATGACTGCCATCCATGCGGTGTTGCTACAGCCCTTTACAGTTAAGTACCTAAAAATAAATATCTTAAGTAGGTAAACGGAAAGCCATTTAAGCAGGGCATGCTAATGTAATGTGCTGTGCAGGAAATCAGATATCCCAGCACATTAGGGGAAAGCTGGAAGTGGCATTAGTGAGAGCTTTATGGAATGGAACATATGCAGGGAGAATATCCCCTCTCCACACTGGGGCTGTCAGGTGAGATGAGAAAACGCCCGCTCAGAGTCCTGTAACTTCAACCTGAGTATATAAAACACATACAGGAAATCATTTCCTCTAGCAGGAGTTCACTCCGCTTCCCAGGAAGTGCTTAAAGAGAACCTGAGGTGTGTTTAAAGAATGTTATCTGCATACAGAGGCTGGATCTGCCTATACAGCCCAGCCTCTGTTGCTATCCCAAACCCCCCTAAGGTCCCCCTGCACTCTGCAATCCCTCATAAATCACAGCCGTGCTGTGAGGCTGTGTTTACATCTGTAGTGTCAGTCTCAGCTGCTCCCCCGCCTCCTGCATAGCTCCGGTCCCTGCCCCCGTCCCTTCCCTCCAATCAGCAGGGAGGGAAGGGATGCAGGCGGGGACTGGAGTTCTGCAGGAGGCGGGGAGAGCAGCAGACTGACACTATAGAGATAAACACAGCCAGCTCTGACAAGCTGTTTGTCAGCAGCATGTCTGTGATTTATGAGGGATTGCAGAGTGCAGGGGGACCTTAGGGGGGTTTGGGATAGCAACAGAGGCTGGGCTGTATAGGCAGATCCAGCCTCTGTATGCAGATAATATTCTTCAAACCCACCTCGGGTTCTCTTTAAAGAGAACCAGAAACGAAGCACCCTCATGTATTTTACCATATATATCCATGGGAACATGACAGTAAACACGTACCCTACTCTTTGTTTCATTCTCCTCTGCTCAGTCTGCCTGTTCTGCTCTCATAAAATCTCCGACTGAGCATTCAGTCTAGCTTTGCCCCGGAATCATTATAGCGGAGTCAGTCTTCTGTGATGTCTTTTCAAGCCCAAGCCCGCCCCCTCCTGATTCTGCTTTCCTGCTAAGAGAATACATAGCAGGAAAGCAGAGCCACAAGGGGGCAGACTTGGGCTTGACACGATATCACAGAAGACTGACTCCGCTATAATCATTCAGGGGCAAAGCTAGACTGAATGCTCAGTCGGAGATTTTATCAGAGCTGATAACAGGCAGACTGACCAGTGAAGAATGAAACAGGCAGACTGAGCAGTGAAGAATGAAACAAAGAGCAGAGTAGGTGTTTACTGTCATGTTCCCACTGATATATATGGTAAAATACATGAGGGTGCTTCATCTCTGGTTCTCTTTAAAGCCGCAGGGACAGCCATTCTATCCCAGGAAAAAAAACAAACACCTATATAAGTAGATAAATACTTCATCTACTTACATAACATATGTATTGTACTGCCCACGTTTTGTTTTCAGTGGATTTTATATAGTAAGTAAAGAAAATTCTGTTCCTGCCATTTGCCATCTTGATTCTTTCTGACTGAAGCCAATCCTGATGTAATTTCCTCCCTTACCTTTTTTTTTCCTGCCAATCCCTCAGCCCTGAACTGCCCTCAGCCAATCAGTGATGAGCAGGAATGTGGGAGGGGTGAGGACAAGCTTCCCTCTTGTTGGCAATAGCAAAAAATAGAGCCAGGCTTAGTGAGATAAGATTTATTACAGCAGAAACATTTCTGAATAGATTGGAATGCTTGCAATGCAGGGTCAGGCTGCGGGCTGCATAATAGACACAGACCAGCGGGGAAATGGAATTAGATTTTGCGGCTAACAATCCCTCTTTTAATGGGGAACCGTAATGACAAGTAGTAGAATGTGTGACGCTAGTCTACTTTAGGGGACCCAGCAGGAAACCTCAGGGAGATTCTGCTAACAGGTTTCATATTGTTCAGAAAAGGCAGGTATACCACTGCACTTGCTGCAGGACAGAGCTGGACCTGGGTAACCACCCTGTAAGACAATGGAAGCAGAAAAGAGGGTCCGCTTCAATGTCACGTAGCATTTATTAGGGACTTATCCCAGAACAGTAAAAGGAACACTTTGCTAATAAATGCTATTTTCTTTTCTTCTTCCAGGTTTCATATTGGTTGAATATTGTGGGCATAGTTTACTACAACCTATCTGAAACCTGTTAGAGGAATTTCAGTATGAGGTTACCTGCTGGCGGGGCTGTGGAGTCGGAGTCGGGCAATTTTGTGCACCCGGAGTTGGAGTCGGCGTCGTGGTTTCATAAACTGAGGAGTCAGAGTTGTAGTCGGATGATTTTTGTACAAAATCCACAGCCCTGTTAAGTAATAGACTAAGGAGTCGGAGTCGAGGAGTCGGAGCAATTTGGGGCACCTGGAGTCAGAGTTGGAGTCGGAGTCGTGGTTTCATAAACTGAGGAGTTGGAGTCGGAAGATTTTTGTACCGACTGTCACTCCACAGCCCTGCCTACTGGGTCCCCTAAAGTAGACTAGTGCCCCAAATTGCTATTATTATTTAGTATTTATACAGCGACGACCTATTCCGCAGCGTTGTACAGAGTAAATATATTGTCTTGTCACTAACTGCCCCTCAGAGCGGCTCACAATCTAATCCTTACCATAGTCATATGTCTATGTATGTATTGTGTAGTGTATGTATCGTAGTCTAGGGCCAATTCGTGGGGAAGCCAATTACCTTATCTGTATGTGTAATGCAAACTGTATGCAGCCTGAAACTGGCCAATCAAAATCTGCATTTCATTGATCCAGTGTCAAGCTGTGTACAGATTGCATCACATTTGTATGCAAGATATTATATTCTTCTCCTTCTCCATCTCTAATTAGTGATGTCTGATGCTTGGATAGAGGAATGGACACGCCCAGAGGCAGAGCCTGGCCGGGAAGCTGTGCTGAGCATTGCTGCACTGCCCCCGAAGTGCTTCAGTTGATTAGTGTTGAGCTCCTCCCTTTAACAATATGACATCACCGCTGGCAGGACCCTATGGGAAAGCTGCTGGCATTTTAGCAGATGCTCCCTCACAGCTTCCTTGCAGGCTCTGCCTCCACATGTATGAATGTGTAGGGTGGGAAGGCAGGACTTTAAAGAGGAACTCCAGTGAAAATAATGTAATAAAAAAGTGCTTAATTTTACAATAATTGCGTATAAATGATTTAGTCAGTGTTTGCTCGTTGTGAAATCTTTCCTCTCATTGATTTAAATTCTAACATCACATGGTGACATTTTTTACTGCTGGCAGGTGATGTCAGTGGAAGGAGATGCTGCTTGCTTTTTTGGCAGTTGTAAACAGCAGTTACTTCCCACAATGCAACAAGGCTCCCACAGCGTGATGTCAGTACCTCAGAGTTGTGAGGTGCTGACATAATCAGTGGGAGGGGTTTCACCACAATATCAGCCATACCGAGCCCCCTGATGATCCGTTTGAGAAAAGGTAAAGATTTCTCATGTAAAAGGGGGTATCAGCTACTGATTGGGATGAAGTTCAATTCTTGGTCGGAGTTTCTCTTTAAGTTTATGTATGAGCTTCCTGTATGCAACTGCAAAACATTGCTGGATGATATCTCACTATAAGTGAACTCTGATTATGTCTTCCTCCGACAGTCCGAGGAAGATTACATTGAGCGGCGGAGAGAGCTGGAAAACATACTGAAGAAGAACTCCGACTGGATTTGGGATTGGTCTAGCAGGCCTGAGAACATCCCGCCCAAGTAAGAGTCTTGCCATTGGCTGCTGTTTGTATGAAAAAAGCCAAGTTACACACACACACACAATTACTGTCGCCCAGGAATTGGGACTTGACCCCTTGGGTGACAGTTAGGGGTGGAGTTTTGTACAAAACACGTCAGTAGCCTACAGGCTAGCCATGCACTCTGTTGCTATGGAGAGGGTGGGATGGCTCACAGAGTGGGCGGGGTGAGTAGGAGAATGACAGTCAGCCTGCACTTGGCCAAGACTAATCTGGCAGTTCGTATCTCTTGCTGATGCATCGATGATTGACACATGTATAATAGGAGGACCTGACCAGCCGCTTTGGCCTAGAACCATCTATTGCGATAATTACCCTTACTTCCGCCAGCACTACCGCGAGTTGCTCTATTAGCGTAACCCAGGGTACTTTGTCTAGCTAAGGGTACCCTGGGTAGTGCTAATGGCATATTGCCGTGCGGTGTCTTTGCATAGCAGTATTACTGCAAAGTCATGCATCGTCCCCATGGTCTCCAGTGTGTGCAGGACTTCTCTCCTCTTAAAGGACAACTGTAGCGAGAGGTATCTGAAGGCTGCCATATTTATTTCCTTTTAAAAAATACCAGGTGCCTGGCAGTCCTGCTGATCCTCTGCCTCTAATGCCACAGACGCTGAACAAGCATGCAGCAGATCAGGTGTTACTGACATTATTGTCAGATCTGACAACATTAGCTGCATGCTTGTTTCTGGTGTTATTCAGACACTACTGCAGCCAAATCAGCAGGACTGGCAGGCAACTGGTATGGATTAAAAGGAAATAAATATAGTAGCCTCCATACTCTTCTCACTTCATTTGTCATTTAAAGCTTATGCGAACTGAGAGGGATACAGAGGCTGACCTATTTATTTCCTTTTAATGCTGATTGCCGGACTGTCCTGCTGATCCTCTGCCTATAATACTTTCAGCCATAGCCCCTGAACAAGCATGCAGATGAGATGTTTCTGACTGGATTAGCTGCATGCTTGTTTCAGGTGTGTTATTCAGACATTACTGCAGCCAAAGAGATCAGCAGGACTGCCAGGCAACTGGTATTGCTTAAAAGGAAATAAATATGGCAGCCTCCATATACCTCTCACCTTTAAATCTACATATTGGATTGAACTGTACATTCCTCAGATTACTCGGAGACAAGAATCGGGTAACATTACTTATGGTGCCCATACACGGTCCAATTTTTGATTTTTTTTTTTTTATTGGATAATTTAGTTTGATTATTTTGTTAGATTGAATATAAATATTTTCCAACATTTCCGATCGGATTTTTATTCCAAAAACTGGATAATTGTTAGTTTTTCTTGATGGAAAAAAAAAATATTATTTTCGATTCAATCATTTTGGTTGAAGAAAAGGAAAAATCGAACATTTTTATTGTACCACAATATGGGCACCATTCTAGTGGCCATACACACACAGATTGCCACCCACTGTGACAAAACAATCGTTCCCTGTCTGATCTGAATCCAATCAGAGAGGGATCAATTCCTATCACACACAGCACATCGATTTTCAATAGATTGCAGCATGAAGTGAGAGGGAAATGGAGACTGCCCTATTTATTTCCTTTTAAGCAATACCAGTTGCCTGGCTGCCCTGCTGATCCTCTGCCTCTAATACTCGTAGCCATAGGCCCTGGAACAAGCATATGCGGTTGGCGGCGGCTCAGCATGTATAACAGAATATCATTTCATAATAAATAGCTATATATGCTGTCCTTTTCGGATTGCATGACTCGTTATTCTGTCGCTCCCTATTTTTAATGTGATCCTTTTGTTCTTCGTTATTTTCTTTAATCCAGGGAGTTCGCCTTCAAACATCCAAAGCGCAGCGCCGCCCTGAGCATGAGGAACACCAGCGTGATGAAGAAGGGTGGCATTTTCTCCGCAGAATTTTTAAAAGTGTTTCTCCCCTCCTTACTATTATCCCACCTGCTGGCCATCGGGCTGGGGTGAGTATACTACAAACTGCACAGCCATTGGGGGGAGAATGTAACCCAACCAATCAGAAGAGGAGCTGTCATCCATACTATCTCAGAAAAAAACCCACATATATAAATAGATAAATACTTGCTCTACTTACATAACCTATGTATTGCACTGTTCATGTTTTGATTTTAGTAATTTTTCTACAGTACAAAAAGAGAAAATCCTTCCTAGCATTTCCCATTTTAAGTGTGGCTATTTTGAAGCCAATCCTGAAGTCATTTCCTCCCTTACTCTCCTCTGCCTGATTTACCCGCCCTTCACTATAGAAAGTGCATTGTCTCAGCATGAGAAATACTGGCCAATCAGAGAGGAACAGAGATGTGGGAGGGGAAAACAGGAGGGAAAGAGGCTTCAGCCAATCAGGCTGCATTAGTTAAGTCTGAGGGGAAGTAGAGAAGCAAAAAAGGACAACCCAGCATGCCCTGCAACTTCCTTTATGTGTACCGAATTTTGTGTGTACCAAATAAGTCAGGTAAACTGGGGAATGATCATTTATCAACAAGAAAAGTAAGAGTGATTTTAACTTTTGGATTGCCTGGTTAGCATTCTTATTACTTGTTTATCAGATAAAAATAAAGAATTGATTTTTGATTTTATGCCTGACAGTTACACTTTAACACCCATCTATTGAGGGGCTAAAATTGGCTGCAGAATGTACGTTTTATTAAACGTCCATTTTGCATGAAATGGTTAAAGCAAACTTTTATTGAAAATTCTTCACAACTTCAAGTAACAGACTCACCACAGTGTGCTTTTTCCTTTGCTCTTTCTTTCCCATATCTGATTTCTGCTGCTAATTTAGTTTTTTTTTTTTTTGTCTGCATGTTAGCAGCCATCTTGCTGGGAATGTCAGCACTATGCACACAGGCAGGGAGAATTCACTTGACAAGTTTAATGTAGAAAATATAAAAATAAATTTTCTCCCACTTGAGCTCCTCTCTGCTTTATCTAAATTATATTGTTTTACCGGTGCACAGTGGCATCTAAATAATCTGCAGAGCCGCAGTTCCCAAATGATGTCTAGCTGCAACTTCAGATACTTAGGTGTTACCTCTGCCTCTGTGCTTCCCTGATGGGAGTTTGTTTGTACCAGAGAATCAGAACAAGGTCAAGGAGTCAGACAGCACTGTAGACCATTTTACAGACACTCCCTCAGATACATGAACATGAATATTAAATGAAAATTTGCTGAAAGGAACTTGATTTGCAAAAAAAAAAACGTACAAAGGTAAGGTGAGGGTCAGTCAGCTATCTCTTATGTTTGTATAAGGGGTCCTGGAATGGTGTCTGGGATTGCTAAAATTTTACTGATTTCTGGGGAAACCAGAGACACAGTTAAGAGAATTTGTTTATTTACAGCTGCCAGAGGAATTTTGATTGTGTGCATTTTTTGAGAATAACTAACTGAGTGGAGATTGCAATGAAGAGTAGTATTAATGATATTAATGCTTCCTCCACGCTTTCTTTGGGACTTTGCTGCAGCTCTCACCATTGGCTAACCAAAAGGGACAAGTCACAACACCTGAATACTCCCGCCTGCCGCTGTTCAGCACAGAACAAGCGGACCCGGTCAGGAGAAACTCACTGTTTTGCTAGTAGCATTGTGTTTCAAGTGATTCCGATACTTTCTCCTTCCAGCTTGAAAGGAGGAAACATCAGAGTCACATGGAATACAATGCAACTCGCAAGCCTGTGAACTCCTCCTGACCCCGTCCACTCATTCAGTGCATAATAGCGGCAGTCGGGAGTATTCAGGTGTTTTGAATCGGCTATACTACAAGAGACCAATCGGTATGATCTCCAATCATGTGACCCTGACAATCCCTGCACAGGCAAACTTTTTCTTCCCCCCCCCCCCCCCCAATTAAATTTCCTCAGGTAATATACAATTTACAGGGCACCCATTAGAAAGGTGTTACGGTAAGTTACAAAATGGCTTGTTATGCAATTATTTGTCTTACATAATTATTTTTTTGATGACGGCAGAGTTTTAAGTATTTATTGCCTTGGAGATGTATTTTATTTACCAGATCAGAGAGTGCAGAGGTAGGCGGATTTATTGCAGAACTTTTCATGCTATTGTTTGTAGATTTGCAGCGGCAGGATTAAAGTTCTGCGCACGCTGTTCTTTTTTTTATCCTGAGAAATGCTCGGATTATGAAGGCCTGCTCAGAGCAAACTTCAAACCAGGAAAAAGAAGTCCCAAACATCGACTGCATACAGGAATGCCAGCCGTGACCTTACTCTGCAAACGTGCTTTGTGTCATATTCGCTTCCATACCGCGTAGAGATGTAATGGCAACATGATGGTAAACGTCGGAAAGACATCTTTTGGTTCTAAAGTGGAAACAAACTTTCCACATTAAATAGTTCTTCATAAGTCCAGTCCTTTCCTATCCAATGTTGCGAGTGTGCTCAGGCCTTTACACTGCTGGATCAGGGTCAGCCATACTATGCCATGAAAAAAAACGCATATATGTATAAGTAGATAACTACTTGTTCTACTTATATAACGTATGTATTGTACTGCCCACATTTTGATTTCAGTGAATTTTATATAGTAAATAAAGAGAATTCTGTTCCTGGCAATTTCCATCCTTTAATCCACAAGTCAGTAGATATACGTCCTCTGTGACTCCATCTAAGCCACAAGTCAGTAGATATACGTCCTCTGTGACTTCATCTAAGCCACAAGTCAGTAGATATACGTCCTCTGTGACTTCATCTAAGCCACAAGTCAGTAGATATACGTCCTCTGTGACTCCATCTAAGCCACAAGTCAGTAGATATACGTCCTCTGTGACTCCATCTAAGCCACAAGTCAGTAGATATACGTCCTCTGTGACTTCATCTAAGCCACAAGTCAGTAGATATACGTCCTCTGTGACTTCATCTAAGCCACAAGTCAGTAGATATACGTCCTCTGTGACTTCATCTAAGCCACAAGTCAGTAGATATACGTCCTCTGTGACTCCATCTAAGCCACAAGTCAGTAGATATACGTCCTCTGTGACTTCATCTAAGCCACAAGTCAGTAGATATACGTCCTCTGTGACTTCATCTAAGCCACAAGTCAGTAGATATACGTCCTCTGTGACTTCATCTAAGCCACAAGTCAGTAGATATACGTCCTCTGTGACTTCATCTAAGCCACGACTCAGTATATCTACGTCCTCTGTGACTTCATCTAAGCCACAAGTCAGTAGATATACGTCCTCTGTGACTTCATCTAAGCCACAAGTCAGTAGATATACGTCCTCTGTGACTCCATCTAAGCCACAAGTCAGTAGATATACGTCCTCTGTGACTTCATCTAAGCCACAAGTCAGTAGATATACGTCCTCTGTGACTTCATCTAAGCCACAAGTCAGTAGATATACGTCCTCTGTGACTTCATCTAAGCCACAAGTCAGTAGATATACGTCCTCTGTGACTTCATCTAAGCCACGACTCAGTATATCTACGTCCTCTGTGACTTCATCTAAGCCACAAGTCAGTAGATATACGTCCTCTGTGACTTCATCTAAGCCACGAGTCAGTAGATATACGTCCTCTGTGACTTCATCTAAGCCACGAGTCAGTAGATATACGTCCTCTGTGACTTCATCTAAGCCACGAGTTAGTATATCTACGTCCTCTGTGACTTCATCTAAGCCACAAGTCAGTAGATATACGTCCTCTGTGACTTCATCTAAGCCACAAGTCAGTAGATATACATCCTCTGTGACTTCATCTAAGCCACAAGTCAGTAGATATACATCCTCTGTGACTTCATCTAAGCCACAAGTCAGTAGATATACCTCCTCTGTGACTTCATCTAAGCCACGAGTCAGTAGATATACGTCCTCTGTGACTCCATCTAAGCCACAAGTCAGTAGATATACGTCCTCTGTGACTTCATCTAAGCCACGAGTCAGTAGATATACGTCTTGTAGCAGAAGCAGTGCTGTGCAGGATTGGGCTTGCTCCTGTGCACATTTCTGACACTATCTGATGCAGCGCTAATTGGTGAATGGGAATATATGTTTCCTGAGCTAATGAGATTGATTTTTACTATTAAATATTAACTATTAAATGGGCATCCAAAGTTTCGCAGGGGGCCCAGTGATGTCTAGTTACGCCCCTGCTGGGCAATCTGTAACTATGAAATAGAATAGAGCAGGATCTTCTCTGCCTGTGGATGCTTCAGTCACAGCTGATGAGTCAATATTTGAAACTCACAAGCAAATGAAATGGGGCAATGATGTTTTATTTTGTACACACACGTTTTTATTTTATACATTTACTTCCAACAAACTCCCACCAGCAATAAACTGTATTTTCCAATCAACTTTTGTGTGTTGTGACGTCACCTATATGCAGTAAGCTGCAGTATATGATGTAAATATTACACGTAGCAATCAGGTTTATGACACGTGGAACGTGTGGCATGGTGACCCGGTACACCTGGACGCTAAACTCATCTTCTGGTTAATGATTGGTGGTTTTCAGAGTTCATTTTCACCTTGTCCCTACGTAACAGTTTTTTGTTTTGTTTTAGCTTATCCCATTTTTATGGCTAATGGAGTCATCCGGGCCTAGCTGCTGAAGGGACTGTAGTCAGAGGAATGTGGAAGCTGCTATTCCTGATGTCCTCCTGCAAAAATGCTACTGTTAAGCCCCATACCAGCCTTCCCCCCCTTAAGAGTAACTGTCGGGCATAAAATCAAAAATCAATTCTTTATTTTTATCTGGTAAACAAGTAATAAGGATGCTAATCAGGCAATCCAAAAGTTAAAATCACCATTACTTTTCTTGTTTATAAATGATCATTCCCCAGTTTACCTGACTCTTATTCGGTACGTTGCCGCACAAAGGAAGTTGCAGGGCATGCTGGGTTGTCCTTTATTGCTTCTGTACATTAGTTAAGTCTGAGGGGAAATAAAGAAGCAAAAAAATACAACCCAGCATGCCCTGCAACTTCCTTTGTGCGGCAACGTACCAAATAAGAGTCAGGTAAACTGGGGAATGATCATTTATAAACAAGAAAAGTAATAGAGATTTTAACTTTTGGATTGCCTGGTTAGCATCCTTATTACTTGTTTATCAGATAAAAATAAAGAATTGATTTTTTATTTTATGCCCGACAGTTACACTTTACTGAAAAGCAGATCCCAATGCTCTTCCGGTCTGGGAGCTGCCTGCCTTAACCACTTTGCATCCAGACCTTGTTTCCCAATTATGGACCAGAGCACTTTTGACAGTTTAGCTACCGGTATGTCCTTATGTAATCAGCAATAACTTTATCCCTACATAGGACACAGAAATGAAATATCTATCTATCTATCTATCTATCTATCTATCTATCTATCTATCTATCTATCTATCTATATATATATTATAGGTTTTTTTTTCAAGATTATGCAATTATGCACACACCACTTTGCAGTTATTTATTTGTAAAAAATGTTTGGAATAATGTATGATTTTCGTTCCACTTCTCACATGTACACCACTTTGTATTGGTCTTTCACGTGGAATTCCAATAAAATTGATGCATGTTTGTGGCAGTAATATGACAAAATGTGGAAAACTTCAAGGGGGCCGAATACTTTTGCAACCCACTGTATTTGATTCTGACATAATGCTACAGAGTGCATTTTTCACTATGAACTGAGAAAATAAATTTTTTAATGGTAAAAATCTATCTCATTAGCTCAGGAAACATATATTCCCATTCACCAATTAGTGCTGCATCAGATAGTGCCAGAGGTGTGCACAGGAGCAAGCCCAATCCAGCACAGCTGTGCTTCTGCTACAAGACGTAAATCTACTGACTAGTGGCTTAGATGAAGTCACAGAGGACGTAGATATACTGTAGTGGTGGATAAAGTGGTGAAGGGGAACATAAAGTGAAACATGACATGATGAGTTAGACATGTGTATGTAAAGTGGCAAGCATACAGATACCTATGTTGTGCTTCTTTTCTTCTGTCCCTGCCTAAAAGCGTTAAAGGCCAACTGTAGCAAGAGGGATATGGAGGCTGCCATATTTATTTCCTTTTAAGCAATACCAGTTGCCTGGCTATGCTGCTGATCCTCTGCGCTCTAGTACTTTTAGCCATAGACCCTGAACAAGCATGCAGTAGATCAGTTGTTTCTGAACTCATGGTCAGATCTGACAAGATTGGCCCCATACTTGTTTCTAGTGTTATTCAGACACTACTGCAGCCAAATCAAACAGCAGGACTGTTTCCTTTATTTTTAAAAGCACTTAGTGAATGGCAGTTGCTCCATCCAACTGCCAAAAAAGCGTACGGTGAGCAGGGAGGCTGGCCAGCATCTTTGTATAAATCTTTTTCAGGGAATGTCTTTATAAAGAATAAAGGCCATACTGAGAATCCCCTATGGAGAGATGGACTAGTCCAAAATGTCAGATTTCTACTACTTACTGTACGTGACAGCAACATAGGAGAGAAGTAATTTATGGCTCATTTTACTCAGGAAGAAACATACTTCTTATTTGTATGTGTTTTTTAAATTTTAAGATTTTCCCGACAGGTCCTCCTTTAAGAGGGAGACCACACACACAGACAGCAAAGACAGCTCTTGGAGACCGGCAAGCCACTGCCTGTAAACTCACTCCTGTGACCGGCAGCCTAACCGGTCTTATGTGCGCCACCCTGTTGTAATAGCCTCTGTATTCTTCTCACTTTTAGGTTCCCTTCAACTCTGACAGGCTGAGATTAGGCAAGGCATAGAGATTTACAAACCGCTGTCAGTTCTTAGTTCTGCTCATAGTGATGACATCATGAGCAAGATGGCAGCTCCCCAAGTGGTGACGCCAAGACGATTTCCAATAGTTTTCATGCTGAAATCTATCTGCGGGCAGGCAATAGATCTTTCTGATGGTTGGATCTAGTGGCAGATCGACAGTTGTAGGGCCACCTAAAGTCAAATGCTGTTGCGTATCTTTTAGTGCAGAGAGGAAGTTCTGAGTTCAGGTCCTCTTTAAAGAACAACTATCAAAGAAACTGTTCTTCTGTAAACCCCACATACCTATAGAGCTTTTAGCCAGCAACACTAGAAAGCTCTTCAGAGGTCTTTTATCATAGCCTGTGTGAAAAAAAAATGCCTCGTTTACCAGCTGTTTGTCACAGTTTGTGTCGGCATCGGGCTAGAGGCTAGAGCCATACCATAGAGCTAGGTTTCACTTCTCTGTCACTATTCACAGAGGAATGATTAAGGCTGCATTTCCATTTGTACGGTGGTAATCGTTGCGGGAAAAATTTGCATGCGTATGCGAATTTCGCATGCGGGCCTATGCGAATTTTCATGCAAATTCGCATGGATGACGATGTGTGCGAATTTAACCATGGCAGTGCTGGTGTGGTTTTCCATTGTTTCTATGCAAATCCGCATGAAAATTCACATACCCAAACCGCATGCGAATTTCCTATTAAATACATTGTATTATTATTATTATTATTTAGTATTTATATAGCGCTGACATATTACGCAGCGCTGTACAAGTGTATATATATATATATCTTGTCACTAACTGTCCCTCAAAGGAGCTCACACTCTAATCCCTACCATTGCCATGTGTCTATATTATGTAGTGTAAGTATTGTAGTCTAGGGCCAATTTTTTGGGGGGAGCCAATTAACTTATCCATATGTTTTTTTGGAATGTGGGAGGAAACCGGAGTGCCCGGAGGAAACCCACGCAGACACGGAGAGAACATACAAACTCTTTGCAGATAGTGCCCTGGCTGGGATTCGAACCAGGGACCCAGCGCTGCAAGGCGAGAGAGCTAACCACTACGCCACCGTGCTGCTATGCGGTATGCGAATTCTGATGGCTCTGCCATGCGAACTTATTTTTTCTGCACAAAAAAACGCAAAGGAATCCTGACAAGTGGAAACAGTCCCATTCACTTGTGTTGCTATGCAAATTTGCATGCAAAAAATGCATGCAAATTCGCAATAGTGGAAATGGGCCCCTACTGTTTGTTTCTGCCCTCCCTGCTTTCTCGCAAATCATATGAGAACAGCTGAGGGATTTTTAGATACAGAGAAGGATCTGAACAGAAGGACCTGTACTTTTTCCTTACTTGGATGCTCCCCCCCCCCTCCCCCTTTCAAAATGAGATCTATATGGCTGTAAACTGTTTACACTGAGAGGCAGAGAGAGAGAGAGAGAGACGCACAGGATCAGGCACACATTGCTGCAGCTGATGAGTTATTTACACACTTATTTGAAGCTTTATTTCTGCTTTCTATCATTCTGAACACATTTTACTCCCAGTGAGGACTGTTTCTGTATGCTGCATGTGCTGGGCACAGTCCTCAATAATGAAAACTGTTCTTTGTAAATGTTATTTTCTTTACATAAAATATGAAAAGATGAGAAAATGCCATTGTATTGCTATTTGCAGCTAATTACTGGAAATATATGCAGCATTTAGAATTTTTATTAACTTTGATAGTTGTCCTTTAAGTTGCTTATTGTATTTTTTTGGTCTTTTTTGACTGCTCTAATGGAGAATTGTTTGATTTCCGAGATGAACTCCAGTAAATCAGTGCTGTGTAAGCATGTTAGTGTAACCAGATGTGTTAGTAAATAGCCCCAATTCCTGCAGGAAAGACACAGTTTATTGTAATAGCTTCTGCTGAGTCTGCTCGGTAAATAATTGATGGGTCATACATCTATCACATCTGCCTGTAGGTATAATTAAGCCTGGCCTGGACCTCTTAGGCATGGATAATGGACAATACTTCCCTGTTATCTCCTAACTGAGGCTGGCAGATTTCAACTGTTAAAGCTGATCTATCGGAGAGGAAGAAGAATCTCCTGTTACTTCTAGGGCTGGAGTTAGAGACCCTGAGCAGTAAAAATAAATGAAATTGGTACTTACCTGGGGCTTCCTCCAGCCCACTATAGGCCGCAAGGTCCCCGGCGTCCTCCTGGCTGCTCTCCCGGTCACACTGCAGACTTCACTACCGGCGACACCCGGGCCGAGTGTTGGCCCAACATTTCTTCACGCCGGCCGGCGTAACAGTACTGCACATGCGCGGTTTTCTAACACTGAACCGCGCATGCGCAGCACTGTCACGCCGTCACCGATTAAGGAAGTGTTGGGCCGATACTCGGCCCGGGTGTCGCCAGTAGTGAAGTCTGCAGCAAGACCGGGGGAGGAGCCAGGAGGACACGGGGGACCTTTGCGGCCTATAGTGGGCTGGAGGAAGCCCCAGGCAAGTACCGATTTCATTTATTTTTACTGCTCAGGTTCTCTTTAAAACGACAGTGCAGTGTTTGGTCACTACAGCCATATATGAATTACACCACCTGCTGGGAAGTTTCTATCAGAGGCGTAGTTAGGGGTTTTCAGCTACCGGGGACAAAATGTGCATGGCCACACATCAGAATTAGGTCATGGTCATGGGTGGAGTCAAAAGTTATTTAGATAGCTATATGTGCCCCCTCACCCCATTCAGATAGCCTGATGTGCCCCCTTTAAATAGCCAAATATGTGCCCCTTTAGCTAGCCATATGTGCCCCCTTTAGATAGCCTTATTCTGCTGCTGTTGACGCTTCTGTAGAGGAAGGGAGAGAAGCAGGGGCACTTCAGGCAGGCAGCGAGCCGCCTCTCATGCATGTTGGGGTGCAGCGGCTGTGCTGAGCCCCCTTACATTGCTCCGCCCGGGGACGTGTCCCCCTTGCCCACTCATAGCCTACTCTGGTTTATATTCCATTGTAAGAGTTGTTACTCTAAAGTGCCTGTGGCCCTCCAGAGTCAGTTATTACTATTATTAGGCAGTGTTCTCCCCAGAATTTTTTTCCAGCTAAGTGGCACGAAAAAGTAGCCGGGTGGGACGAGATGAGAATGCAGGGCTGGCACAACTCTCCTTACAGCATAAGAGGAGGTGAGCCGATGACAGCCGGGTGCTCACCAAAACTAGCCGGGTGGAGCACCCAGCTAAAAGAGCCTGGAGAGAACACTGTTGTGCATTTATGTAGTGCTGATATCATGAGCTCTACATAAATGCACATCATCAACCTTTCAACTGTAACAAGAGGGATATGGAACCTGCCATATTTATTTCCTGTTAAGCAATACCAGTTGCATGGCATTCTGCTGATCTATTTGGCTGCAGTTGTGTCTGAATCACACAGAAACAAGCATGCAGCTAATCTTGTCAGATCTGACAATAATGCCAGAAACACCTGATCTGCTGCTTGCTTGTTCAGGGGCTATGGCTCAAAGTATTAGAGGCAGAGGATCAGCAGGATAGCCAGGCAACTGGTATTGTTTAAAAGGAAATAAATATGGCAGCCTCCATATCCCTCTCATTAATGTCTTTCTTTTAGGGCCCGTTTCCACTATCACGGTTTCCGCCGCGATTCCGCAGAGTTTCCCCGCACATGAATCGCACGGGGAAACTCTGCCATAGGGGATAACGGCGCCGCGGACGAATCGCTTGCGGGAGCGATTCGGCCGGAACCCCCTGCAGAATTCGCGGCGGAGGCTGCGAATCCCATAGTCGGGCATGGCACGGCTCATGGGATTCGCCTGCGATCCCGCCCACCTGTTCAGTGCCCTAGTGGAAACGAGCCCTTAGGGCTATTCTACCTGTTCCTTAAGTATACACAGAACCTTGCTTCTAAAGAATGGTTACTATATAGAGATTATATTGTTGCATGGAAACTAATTTGTTTGGCATAACTTTTGTTTTGCAGGAATTTGTTGGGTATTAGAGCTGTTCGTCTCATTGAAATTTGGTGGCAGTTTATGGTTTAAAGGATACCCGAAGTGACATGTGACATGATGAGATAGACATGTGTATGTACAGTGCCTAGCACACAAATAACTATGCTGTGTTCCTTTTTTTCTTTCTCTGCCTGAAAGAGTTAAATATCAGGTATGTAAGTGGCTGACTCAGTCCTGACTCAGACAGGAAGTGACTACAGTGTGACTATCACTGATAAGAAATTCCAACTATAAAACACTTTCCTAGCAGAAAATGGCTTCCGAGAACAAGCAAGAGGTAAAAAGGGGAATTTCTTATCAGTGAGGGTCACACTGTAGTCACTTCCTGTCTGAGTCAGGACTGAGTCAGCCACTTACATACCTGATATTTAACTCTTTCAGGCAGAGAAAGAAAAAAGGAACACAGCCTAGTTATTTGTGTGCTCGGCACTGTACATACACATGTCTATCTCAGCATGTCACATGTCACTTCGGGTGTCCTTTAATGATCTGCAGCAGTGTCCAGAAACAAGCATGCAGCAAATCTTCTCAGATCTGACAAAAATATCAGAAACATCTGATATGCTGCATGCTTGTTCAGGGTCTATGGCTAAAAGTATTAGAGCCAGAGGATCAGCAGGCCAGCCAGGCAATGTGCATAGTTTAAAGTGTGGACCTGACCTCTTGCAGAGGACAAAAGGAAAGTGTAGAGAAATGCACCCTGTATGTATTTAGAGAGTTTAGCCTGTCTAATTCCCCCCTATCTGTGACTAATCACCACTGTAATTTGATCTCTCAACTGTGTCAGCTGGCTGCTTCGGCAAATAAGCTCATTTGAAATCGCAGGACATTAACAATATGTCTTGTTTCCATGAAATCAGGAAGTAGACACACTGCAGATTTATTGCAGGATTTTTACCAGTTGCAACCAAGAATTGTTTTCCTTTAGAGGTTATTATGCTGTTGCATATCTTTTAGAGCAGAGAGGACGTTCTGAGTTCAGGTCCGCTTTAAAAGGAAATAAACATGGCAGCCCCCATATCGCTCTCACTTCAGTTGTCCTTTAAAAGAGGAAACATTGAAAACTTTTATTTGTAAAAGTATAAAAAAATAAATAAATAAGTGTATTCTGTTTCTGGTTTATTATATGAAACGTATGCGAAACATGCATGTCGGCTGCCATATTGTGACCTCTCCCCTCTTCTCTTGCAGGGTTTATATTGGCAGGCGCCTGACAACCTCTACAGGTACTTTCTAGAACTGCGGAGTGGCGCCTCTGCGTTGAAGCGGGAGAGCAGCCTGGAGCTCCGGTCCCCAGTCCTCTGTATATGAGTGATATTTCTATTGTTAGTGAGGGGGGAATGGCATTCTCTGTAGCTCCATCACCATGACCTAGGCTTTCCGTCTCTGTGAACTGTAGCTGTTCCAATCATCATCAGGTCTTTTGTTTTGTACAACAGAAAAATGTGTGTGCCTGTTGTGCTGGGCTGACCGTAGTGAGTGCCTGTTGCACTGGGCTGACCATAGTGAGTGCCTGTTGCGCTGGGCTGAGAGTAGTGTGTGCCTGTTGTGCTGGGCTGACAGTAGTGCGTGCCTGTTGTGCTGAGCTGACAGTAGTGCGTGCCTGTTGTGCTGGGCTGACAGTAGTGCGTGCCTGTTGTGCTGAGCTGACAGTAGTGCGTGCCTGTTGTGCTGGGCTGACAGTAGTGCGTGCCTGTTGTGCTGGGCTGACCGTAGTGTGTGCCTGTTGTGCTGGACTGACTGTTGTGCGTGCCTGTTGTGCTGGGCTGGCAGTAGCACGTGCCTGCTGTGCTGGGTTGAGAATTGTGCGTGCCTGTTGTGCTGGACTGACAGTAGTGCGTGCCTGTTGTGCTGGACTGACAGTAGTGCGTGCCTGTTGTGCTGGACTGACAGTAGTGCGTGCCTGTTGTGCTGGACTGACAGTAGTGCGTGCCTGTTGTGCTGGACTGACAGTAGTGCGTGCCTGTTGTGCTGGACTGACAGTAGTGCGTGCCTGTTGTGCTGGACTGACAGTAGTGCGTGCCTGTTGTGCTGGACTGACAGTAGTGCGTGCCTGTTGTGCTGGACTGACAGTAGTGCGTGCCTGTTGTGCTGGACTGACAGTAGTCCGTGCCTGTTGTGCTGGACTGACAGTAGTCTGTGCCTGTTGTGCTGGACTGACAGTAGTGCGTGCCTGTTGTGCTGGACTGACAGTAGTGCGTGCCTGTTGTGCTGGACTGACAGTAGTGCGTGCCTGTTAGTAGTGCGTGCCTGTTGTGCTGGACTGACAGTAGTCCGTGCCTGTTGTGCTGGGCTGACAGTAGTCCGTGCCTGTTGTGCTGGACTGACAGTAGCTGACTGATATCAGCACCCAATCTACTGCCAATGGTAGCGAATAATCGGATTGCCTCCATACTATGCATTGTATCTTTTGCCAAGATGAAATTGTGTTTTGTTGTGATTCAGCCGATTTTTGGGTAGATGTTATTTGTGGTACTTCTTTGTTCTTAAAGAAAAAAAATTGTAGTTTAAGGAACGCTACAGTAAAATAATTTGACATTCTGAAATCTCTGTAGTCCTTCATCTAATAGCAGCAGAATAACGATTGCGTTATGCTTTGTGTTAGAAAATGCTTAAAGTTTAACCTGAACTCTTGCACAGGACAGAAGGAAAACGTAGAGAAATGCACCCTGTATGTATTTAGAGAGTTTAGCCTGTCTAATATCCCCTCATCTGTGACTAATCACCACTGTAATTTGATCTCTCAGCTGTGTCATCTAACTGCCTCGGCAGAGCAGCTACTTTGTAAACAAAGGTTGTTAACCCTATGTCTGCTTTCATGAAAGCAGGAAGCAGGAAGTAGGTAGACTACAGATTTATGAAGTGCAGATTTATTATGAAGTGACTGTTAGAAGTCTTGGCTGGTGGAAGAGACCAGGTAAGGAGGGTAAACAAGCTTGCCGATAATGAAAACGGCCTTTCTGGACATTTTCTGACACAACGTTTGTTTGGGATTTTATTCAGCTGCTATTATAGGAATGACTCACAGAATATCAAAATGGCATTATAATGGTCCTTAAACATGATCCTACGTGTTAAAACTCCCAGGAGAAAAAAAATATTTTAGTTATGAACTTTAACTGCTGTCTGTGTCCTCATTTTCTGCACGTCCCTCCTCTGCGACCCCCATGACTTTTATCTAAACCTTGATAGTCTCTGAAACAGGAAGTGAGCGAGATTCTCCTTCCTTTTATGCAAAAGGCATTGTATGTGGCCGCTTTTTGAAACAGTTATACGCGTGACTTATCCACCATTTCCTGAGCTATAAAAGCAACAAACGTGACCGTTCTTTAACTGCCATGAAATTTTGGAACTTTGCATCTGGGATCAGTGGGTTGTGCGCAAACCTGACAGTAGACCCAGCTGTAGGAAACCGTGCCAACTGATCTAGCTCTTAGGAATAGTCCCATAATCAGCTGAGGGTTAAAGCGGTCTAACACCCAGCATTTCAACTGTGCTTCAAAAGATTGCTTACACCTTAGAAACTATTATGCCAGATTTTTGTTTAAGCAGAAATTCACTGAATGGGTTAAACATGACATTTTAGTTTTGCATTTATCTAGAAATCCGCATCCCTGCTGAGCTTTAGATACAAGTGTATCTTTGTTTGGAATGCAAATAGACCTCTGAAAAGCCCGTCTGGGAAGCCCTCTGTGCTCTCTCAGAGAGGTGTTTGTTTATTTACATTGTAAATAGATACATTTGTATCTAAACCTCAGCAGGGAAGCAGATTTGAGCTAAATGCAACACTAAAATGTCATGCTTAACCCATTCAGTGAATTTCTGCTTAAAAAAAAATCTGGCATAATAGTTTCTAAGCTGTAAGCAATCTTTTGAAGCAAAGTTGAAATGCTGGGTGTTAGACCGCAATAAGCTATGGACACATGGCTGATTTGTTCAAATGACTGGTCGTCAGACCCGCGCGCAGGGCGGCCGTTCTGCCGACAGTTTCTCCGTGTGTACAGTCTATCGGCAGGCTGATAAGGCTGGTTTTGACCAACCAGCCGAGCTGCACATGGGAAAGAGGAGGAAGCCATTGGAATAGGAAGGCTGCAAACTGGTGTGGGGGGAAGGGATATTTGACATGCATGGAAAAGGAGAGAGCTGCATTTGGAAGCGTTCAGTCCTGAGTAGAAGCAGCACGTGAGGTGACTGAGGAGCTGAACTTTATGGTGGAAACTGGGTGGGGCTGCAGATGAATTGCACGATTTGTGCAGTGTACATCGTCCTTAATAATTTGTCATGTCCAGATTGAGCACAGCCCATAGCAGATTAAAAGGTAAGGGCATTTTTTAAAATAATATTTATCTAAGGAAATGGCTTGTGTAACACCGATCTAATATATTAATGTTTCAGCAAATGGATAAAGTAAGACTTCTTATATAGTAAACTACTTTTCCTGGTCCCTTGTAGTTTTCTATAAATGGATTCTAGTGTAAGAAAAAAAAAAATGCAGCTTTCCCGCCCAAAGTTGATATATGTAAATTTGGTGATGATGACGGGTACCTGACAGGTCAGCTGGAGAAGGGAATGTAGGGAAATGTAGTTTCATAGTTTACTGATAACACAGTAAAATAATAGCAAAACTTTATTTAAAATAAATCAATTGCTACCTGGAAATATTTTTTTTACAGATGTATAAGTGGGAAGATAGGTTGAATTTAGAGAGGAAGGACAGAAAACAAAATATCTATCTATCTATTTATACTGAACTTAGCACTTATTATTCTGTTTGAAAGATGTTAAATGTGCCCCACAGGAAGACTTCATTTGGTGAAAGTTAAAGTGGAACTGAAGATTGTGCTAAAACAAAGTGATTCACTTATCTGGGCCTTCTGCCAATCCCTTGCAGCCTTCCTGTCCCACGCCGGTCCTCTCCCGCCGTCAGTTACTTTCATTACAGTCGACTTGTAAGGCAACGGCAACTGCGCATCTTTTTCCACGTTCCAGCCCGCAGCAGCGTCCTGCGCTGTCAGCCCGCACCAGCGTCCTGCGCTATTGGCGCAGGATGCTATTGTGGCTGGAATGCGGAAAAATATACGTGTGGCTCAGGGTGTGCAGTTGCCGTTGACTTACGAGTTGACGTAAAAACAAAAGTAGCTGGCGGCGGGAGAACGGAGGATCATGGAGGACCGGCGCAGGACAGGAAGTCTTCATGGGGCTGGCAGAAGCCTCCGGTAAGCGAAACACTTTGTTTTAGCACAATCTTCAGTTTCGCTTTAAGGCCTCCTTTTCACGGACTGCTGAACTGTGTGCTCAGCAAGCAGTTATCAGGCAGCAGTGAGCAGTTACTAGGCAGCAGCGAGCAGTTATCAGGCAGCAGTGAGCAGTTGTGAGAGTTTGAGAGGCATTTCACTGCCTATAAACAGTCCGTGGAAAGGAGGCCTAACTGTTTAAAAAATACCCCTTTTAATATATGCATATATTTCAAAAAAAGAGAATCGGTCGTTTGGATACCTCAAGCACAATGCAGCGGCCATGTTGGATGTTCTCCTGGGGTTTGGCTAGCACCGAATTCCTATTTGTGTACCACCACTTTTGGATGCATATATGTTATTGATATCACTTTCCCACAATGATCCTGTTATTTATAAAACTCCTATGATAATATGACAGGTTCTCTTCTGACAGAAGGGCTGGTGATAGGGACAGGGATCCTCCCTCTCTTTTTTTCTTGGTCTCTCTAACCTGACCAGACATCTAACAGCCATTATTTCCCCGTACAAATCTAATGACCTGTCAATTACTGCTGTGAAAAAGTGACTGTCAGAAATCTAGTCTGGTGGAAGAAAGCAAGCAAGGAGGGGAAACTCAGACTCCCTAGGGATTATTTTTTTAGGATCCCAGAGTTTTATTTTTCGTGTATTCACTTAAACAAAAGTAGGTTTAATGTTGAATTGTCTCAGCTGAATGCAGTCTTTCACACAGTCTGGCTCTAAGCCAAAATACATGAACTATTGACCCTGATCTACCCCCTGCCCCCAGAACCGTATTTTCCAGGCAATAGTTTTATGGCTGTAATTCCTAATCAGAGAAGGTTATGCTATATAGTCCCACTGGAGAGAAACTGCCACTTGCATACCTGAATGTTTAACTCTTTCAGGCAGAAAAAAAGGAACACAACCTTGTGTGCTTGACACTGTACATACACACACGTCTCATGTCACTGGAGGTACCCTTTAAAGGACAACTGAAGTGAGAGGGATATGGAGGCTGCCATATTTATATCCATCTAAGCAATGTCAGTTGCCAGGCCCTCCTGCTGATCCTCTGCCTCTAATACTATTAGCCATAACCCCTGAACAAGCATGCAGCAGATCAGGTGTTTCAGACTTTAAAGTCAGATCTGACAAGACTTAAAAGAAAATAAATATGGCAGCCCCGTATACCTCTTACTTCAGGTCCCCTTTAAGTTATCCTGAATTGCATTTGAATAATGTGAACGGTAAAATACACAATCAGAGGATACCTACGCTAACAATGCATTACAAGGTAGTTTTCTGTTGCAGAGCTACACAGGACATATCAGGGCCCTTTTCCAATATGAAATACGATTGCGTTTCAATTTCCACTATGCGATTGCTATCGAGCTACAATGCTCAGTATAGTAGAGCTCAATGGCATCCAAAATGCGGCAGGACGACGATTGCGCTTGGACCAAAATTGCGAGGCAATCAGATTGCACTAATGGAAATTGCTGCTGCCGTTTCCATTAGTTTAATGTACCTTGCGTTTCACAGGGTAGTAGAAAAAGGCCCTGAGAGCAATTTCTAAATTGCAATCGTAAATTGCTAGGGTTGCTACTTTTTCATAAGAATCAATAAAAGTATTTTTCACTATAGTAATTTGATTTGCAAATCGCATTTGCTGTCTGGCATGATTATGCAATGCGAATAAAAAATTGCAATCGCTGGCATTTGTGATTTCTAGTAGAAAAGAGCCCTTTCGGTTGCTTGGAGAATCGGCCCGCAGTCTCTCCTCTTGGACCTTTCAATCTTCCCACTTAATCCATAAAGTGTGATAGCCAAAAAACTTCATCAAATATATAATTATCTTAGCAAACTGTATTACATGGGCACGCCTGTGCTTACAGTAGTCTGGCATTACTCAGGACATGCTCAGCAGCTCTGCATGTTGGATTGTGAAAGCTGCCTTGCTTTGCCTCTCAGTCGCTAGCGAGATGGGAGCGATTCCTTCTGTGCCATATACGCAGAGCCAGCATCCCGACGAATGTGAACAGCCCGCCTTACTGTGAAGTTAATGCATCATTGTAGCAAACCGTTAAAACCCTCCACATGCAAAGGGATGTTTTACTTCCTGCTGTATTAGGAAAAAGCGAGGCAAAAACAAGGAAGAGGATTCTGCATCTTTTACCTCCTAACAAAAAAAAGTAATATTAGCTGGAGGTAGAAAGTTAACGTATAATGGCGTTAAGTAACAAGATGAGTCGATGTAAATCTTCTTGTAACTTTGAATCTCAGTCCAGCTTTTGAAGCCCAGTCCAAATTGCCAGAAACTGCATGTGATTGGTTCATTCTTAAAGGATACCCGAAGTGACATGTACCATGAGGAGATAGACATGTGTATGTACAGTGCCTAGCACACAAATAACTATGCTGTGTTCCTTTTTCTCCTTTTACGCCTGAAAGAGTTAAATATCAGGTATGTAAGTAGCTGACTCAGACAGGAAGTGACTACAGTGTGAGTGTAACCCTCATTGATAGGAAAGAGATAAAAAGGGGAATTTCTTGCTCTCAGAAAGCCATTTTCTGCTAGAAAAGTGTTTTATAGTTGGAATTTCTTATCAGTGAGGGTCACACTGCAGTCACTTCCTGTCAGGACTGAGTCAGCCACTTACATACCTGATATTTAACTCTTTCAGGCAGAGAAAAAAAAAAAAGAGAAAGAAAAAAAGGAACACATCATAGTTATTCGTGTGCTAGGCACTGTACATACACATGTCTATCTTATCATGTCACTTCGGCAAATTCTTTAAAGGACAACTGAAGCAAGAGGGATAGAGGCTGCCATATTTATTTCCTTTTGGCTGTCCTGCTGATCCTCTGCCACTAATACTTTTATCCCTAGACCCTGAACAAGCATGCAGCAGATCAGGTGTTTGACATTATTGGCAAGATTAGCTGCATGCTTGTTTCTGGTGGAATTCACACACTGCTTCAACTAAATAGATCAGCAGGACAGCCAGGCAACCAATATTGTTTAACATGGAAATAAATATGACAGCGTCCATAATTTGCCGGTCTCTGGAACTGATGGAAATCTAGAATTGTCACTGAAGGTAACCACAGATTGTGTACTCTGCCATCAAACGCTAAACTTATCTTACAGGGTCTTGTCCAGGTGGGAAGTTTGGACAACAGCCCCCTCCCTCACCATGATTTGTAAATGGGTAACGTTAGTGGTAGTTTAACACTGGGGTGTGGCATTGCATTATAACAAACCGAAAACTACCAAAAGCATTTGCGGTAGCATGCAAAAGTAGAACACTAACAAAAAGGCAAGACACTATATATGCACCTTTATGCTGATATGATGTGCTTGCACTTCAATGTGCCCCTTCTGTGTGCGGAAACGTGCGCGCCTCTGGAATTCGTTGCATTGCAGCGCAACCGATGTCCGGCAGTTCAGCCTCCCAGCCAGTCGGGATTGAATTAAAATGCAGCAAAACGGCGTTTGGAACACCATACTGTTTTCCCTAAACTAAGACATCCCCTGAGAATAAGCCCTAGCATGCTTGAAATATAAGACCTCCCCCGAATAGCAGCAGCCCACATGACACCAGTAAGTCACGCTCAATACAAAGCCTAGATACAGGACAGCAGCATAATAATGTTCTACAGTCCTGTATATGTGTGTCAGGCAATTTGTGTTTTTGTTGGAGCCAGTCCTCCTGATCTGTCGTAATGTGATAAGCGTCAGCAGAACTTCACCTCTTCCCAGGACACACAGTTTATCCTATCATAGCTCTAGGGAGCCTGACAGAGTTCTCTGCCTGCAAGAAATAGACTCTTACCCACATGATCAGCAGAATCAATTTCTTGTAATTGAGAGCCAATATCTGCCAACCACAATCTCTGTACATGCTGCTTGTGTTTCAGCCTGGCATGCAGAATATACATTTTGTATAGGAAAACTACCAGTGTTTCCCCAAAAAATAAAACATCCTCTGAAAATAAGCCCTAGCGCATCTTTTGGAGCAAAAAATTAATATAAGACAGCGCCTTATTTTCGGGGAAACATGGTACATGTCATCATTTGACATGCAGTGGTGACACTCGGTGGTAGAAAACTGTGACGTTGCGTCTATGCATGGCCACATTCAGATGGGACTCGGGGGAACTTTTTGGACTCGGTATGTTGCAGAATAATTCTGAATGCATGCAATGCTATGGGCCTGTTCACAGTACTGTGTTGTAACTGAGGCCCCGTTCACATCACAAACGCGGATGGCCATGTGTGCGGAACGCAACGCGTACAAACGCACGCCATCCGCGTTTGTGTGCGTTGCGTGGCTGATCCCATCACTGAAAAGTGAATGGGACAGCCACACGTTTTTACAAAAAATGCATGCAGCATGCGTTCCTGGACCGCACAGGTCCGGAACGCATGCAGTGTGAACATCAGACATTGCACTATATGCACTGTCTGATGTTGTGCGTGTCGGGCCACCCGCACGCGTTTCCAAAACGCGGCTGGAAACGCGTGCAGTGTGAACGGGGCCTTATCGTGTTATTCTAACTCGTTCAACGCAGGCTTTGTATTAAAGTCTATGTCCAGTCTCCATTGCAGTTCACAGTCTTTATAAGGGGTGCATTGTTACATGCAGGGTGTAAATCCAGCTGAATCAGTGAATTGGAGACAATTCTGAAACGTACTTTACAATGCTAGCTTACCAGTTATGGGTCGCATGCCAGTTAAATGAATAGCCCGCTCACCTTGCAGCGCTGTAGTCCCTGGATCAATGCCCAGCCAGGAGACAAGCTGCGTGTTGTTTTTATGTTCTCCCTGTATCTATCAGGGCTTACTCCATTATCTCAAAATCACACTATTCTGGTTAACTGGTCCTAGTCTATGGAAGCCATGATGTGTGAGCCATACTTGGATTGTGGGTACTGTCAGCCCTATTTAAAGTGAAACCAAATTGAAAATAAACTGATGTGATAAACAATTGTATTTATCCTCCTACTCCTAAAAATGACAATTTTAGATATCCCATGTTTTATTTTATATTTATACATTTACAAAGTAGAATGAATGTTTTGTTGCCTCTGCTCAATGGCAGCCTATTAAGTGTCCCAGAGTTAAAATACATGAACTATTGACTTTTTTTAACCTCTCCTCTGCCCTCAGAAGTTGTATTCTGCCAGGAAAACTTTTTTGGTGTAATTTTCTTATCAGTGATGTTTACTATATTCCCGACAAGACAGAAGCTGTCACTTCCATGTCTAAAAATTAACTCTTTCAGGCAGAAAAATAATACAAGTAAAACATCCTGGTTATTAATACTCTTTGCACTGTACGCACGTTTATCTCATGTCACATGTCCCCTTGGGTACACTTTAAATGAATAACAATGAGCAGATGACTGACATTATACAACCGTACAGAAAAACTTATAGCACCTTAATGTCCCAGAAATCGAATGAATCCACTTAACGGTTTAAATTGGATTTCTATTGTAACGACTTCTTGTGAGCGTATCCTGTAGCTAATCATCTCTGTACATACGTCAATGGATATAGACTTTGTTACGCAACAATGAATTTGTATTTTATGTTTCAAACCAAAGTGACTATGAAGAATGTATTTCGGTAATTACTTACAGAACAACTTATCTTGCCATTTGTGGATGTCCTGTTTTGTTTGCTTAGCCATATTTAAGACAAATGGGCCTGGTTACCAGCCAGAAAGGAGGAGTGATGTTACCATAGCAACCAGATTCCTTATTCAGACTACCATTGTGCACAGGGACAAGCGGGAGAATCTGATTGGAAATGGAATAAAAGGGCTGCAGTACATGGAAGAGGGGGCTGCACATGGAATGGGAGGGGTTGCTGTACATGGATGATACACATGGAAGAGGGGGCTGCACATGGAATGGGAGGGGCTGCTGTACATGGATGATACACATGGAGGAGGGGACTGCACATGGAATGGGAGAGGCTGCTGTACATGGATGATACACATGGAAGAGGGGACTGCACATGGAATGGGAGGGGGTTGCAGCACATGGATGATACACATGGAGGAGGGGGCTGCACATGGAATGGGAGGGGCTACAGTACATGGATGATACACATGGAAGAGGGGGCTGCACATGGAATAGGAGGGGGTTGCAGCACATGGATGATACACATGGAGGAGGGGGCTGCACATGGAATGGGAGGGGCTGCTGTACATGGATGATACACATGGAGGAGGGGACTGCACATGGAATGGGAGAGGCTGCTGTACATGGATGATACACATGGAAGAGGGGGCTGCACATGGAATGGGAGGGGGTTGCAGCACATGGATGATACACATGGAGGAGGGGGCTGCACATGGAATGGGAGGGGCTACAGTACATGGATGATACATATGGAAGAGGGGGCTGCACATGGAATGGGAGGGGGTTGCAGCACATGGATGATACACATGGAGGAGGGGGCTGCACATGGAATGGGAGGGGCTACAGTACATGGATGATACACATGGAAGAGGAGGCTGCACATGGAATGGGAGGGGCTGCTGTACATGGATGATACACATGGAAGAGGGGGCTGCACATGGAATGGGAGGGGCTGCTGTACATGGATGATACACCTGGAAAAGGGGGCTGCACATAAAAGGGGAGCCACAACATACTTGGCCTAGAGACAGAAAACAAATAAATCTGGCCAATGCATGGCTACCCAACTCCTCTAGTGCAGAGCAAGCACTTCAGACTTCGTGAGAAAATCTCGCTCTTTCCAACAGATGGACAGTCTCATCTTCCCTGAACACGGAATCTGATTGCTAGGGGTAATTGCTCCATCTGTGGCCTAGTTTAGCAACATGCAGTCAGAACAGCTATGCATTGTTGATGAAAATCATTATCTGATGTAAATCATGTAATCGTACAAATAAAATTTTTAGTGTTTCTAATGCCAACTGTGTCAAGTATTTTGAAATTTTGTGAAGTGGGAGTTTACGTGTTTTCCACTAGGAAATTCATTTCTTTCTAATTTTCACTACCAGGGCTGTGGAGTCAGTACAAAAATCATCCAACTCAGTATATTAAAGTGAACCAGAGACGAAGCACTCCTGTATAGTGAAAACACCTACTCTGCTCTCTGTTTCATTCTTCACTGCTCAGCCTGCTTATCAGCCCTGATAAAATCCCCAACTGAGAATTCAGTCTGGCTTTGCTCAGGAATCATCATAGCGGAGTCATAGCAGAGCCAGAAGGGGGCAGGCTTGGGCTTGAAAAGACATCAGAGATGACTGACTCAGCTATGATTCCTGAGCAACGCCAGACAATGCTCAGTCAGGGATTTTATCAGGGCTGCTAACAAGCAGGCTGAGCAGTTAAGAATGAAAGAGCAGGGTAGGTGTTTTCTCTAATGTTCCAACTGAATATATATGGTAAAATCACACACCTGAAACAAGCATGCAGCTAATCCAGTCTGACGTCAGTCAGAGCACCTGATCTGCATGCTTGTTGAGGGGCTGTGGCTAAAAGTATTAGAGACACAGGATCAGCAGGAGAGTCAGGCAACTGGTATTATTTTAAAAGGTAAAAACCATTTCCTTCTCAGTTTAGGTTCCCTTTAACAAGGCTGTGGATTAAGTACAAAAATCATCCAACTCCTCAGTTTATGAAACCTCCGACTTCAGGTACCCAAAATTACTCAGACAGCCCTGATTAAGCTACTATACAAAGTATAAAAAGCTCAACTGCACTCAAACCACGTCCAATTGCACTAATGGAAATGATTGCCAGTGTTTCTATTAGTAATTGCACCCTGTGTTTTGTGATCGATAGCAATGGTAATCTGATCACAAATTGCAACATAGTGGAAAAGAGCCCCTAATCAGTTACATTAGCTTCTGTGAGAAAATGTGCATTTCACACATAGGAGACACATGGTGTGCAGACAACGCATACAGAAAACAGACAAACTCAGCTTATTACACTCACTCTGTCCATCTCTGATGAAGCAGAACTGACTCTGCAGACTTCTCCAGCATCACTACAGTACAGAGCAAATGGGGAGTGGTAGAGGTTGGGGGCTGTACACAAGAGCCTGCTGCACAATAAATAGGGACCGTCTACAAAACTTTGTGCGATTCCTGATCAGTGGCTGAGCAGATGCAGTCATTAGAACAATTGTGCAGTTGTCAGTCTCTCAGGAAAGGGAAAAGAAACTTCTCCTCCCAAGGGGCCCCCTGCAGCTGCATCCCTTGCAGGATCTATGGTTACGCCCCTGGGCAGACGCACTCTCTCAGCCACGCTCCCGGCCAGAGAAGGACCCGTCCATGGATTGCTGGCCTAGAGAAGGATACAGGAAGCCTTTGGACTAATCAGAGCCATCCCACTGATGAGGTAGGCATTTATCTTTTATGACACTATAGCATTATTTTAATCATTAATTGCAGTCATAAATGGTGTTGGAAAGCAAGCAATCACACTTGTGATCCTATAAGGTTGATTGGAAATGACCCAAATGCCATTTAAACTAGGGCTGAGTGCATGCGTGTTCTGAGAACTCCACATAGCTCAGGCGTGTCCAGAGTCAGGCCCGAGGCCAATTGCAGCCCTCCAAGCCTTTTCTGCTGGCCCCCAAAGCGCTCTACAGTTGTTAATTCCATGTGGCCCGCAGGCCATAGCTGTGGTGCCGCTTGCAGAGGCCACCTTATGTTGCCGCTCTTCCTCCCCCTTTGCTTGGCTGTAGATTATCAGCCACCACTGTAGTAATAGCAGCCACTGATTAGCAGCCGTCACTGTGCCAGCAGCAGTAACAGTCACTGATTAGCAGCCGCCACTGTGCCAGCAGCAGTAACAGCCACTGATTAGCAGCCGCCACTGTGCCAGCAGCAGTAACAGCCACGGATTAGCAGCTGCCACTGTGCCAGCAGCAGCAACAGCCACGGATTAGCAGCTGCCACTGTGCCAGTAGCAGTAACAGCCACTGATTAGCAGCCGTCACTGTGCCATCCGCAGTAAAAGCCACTGATTAGCAGCTGCCACTGTGCCAGCAGCAGTAACAGCCACTGATTAGCAGCCACCACTGTGCCAGCAGCAGTAACAGCCACTGATTAACAGCCACCACTGTGCCAGCAGCAGTAACAGCCACCGATTTGCAGCCGCCACTGTGCCAGCAGCACTAACAGCCACCGATTTGCAGCCGCCACTGTGCCAGCAGCAGTAACAGCCACCGATTTGCAGCCGCCACTGTGCCAGCAGCAGTAACAGCCACCGATTTGCAGCCGCCACTGTGCCAGCAGCAGTAACAGCCACTGATTAGCAGCTGCCACTGTGCCAGCAGCAGTAACAGCCACGGATTAGCAGCTGCCACTGTGCCAGTAGCAGTAACAGCCACTGATTAGCAGCAGTCACTGTGCCATCCGCAGTAACAGCCACTGATTAGCAGCTGCCACTGTGCCAGCAGCAGTAACAGCCACTGATTAGCAGCCACAGCCACCACTGTGCCAGCAGCAGTAACAGCCACTGATTAGCAGCTGCCACTGTGCCAGCAGCAGTAACAGCCACTGATTTGCAGCCGCCACTGTGCCAGCAGCAGTAACAGCCACTAATTTGCAGCTGCCACTGTGCCAGCAGCAGTAACAGCCACGGATTTGCAGCCGCCACTGTGCCAGCAGCAGTAACAGCCACGGATTTGCAGCCGCCACTGTGCCAGCAGCAGTAACAGCCACGGATTTGCAGCCGCCACTGTGCCAGCAGCAGTAACAGCCACTGATTAGCAGCTGCCACTGTGCCAGCAGCAGTAACAGCCACTGATTTACAGCTGCCACTGTGCCAGCAGCAGTAACAGCCACTGATTTGCAGCTGCCACTTTGCCAGCAGCAGTAACAGCCACTGATTTGCAGCCGCCACTGTGCCAGCAGCAGTAACAGCCACCGATTAGCAGCTACCACTATGCCAGCAGCAGTAACAGCCACCGATTAGCAGCTACCACTATGCCAGCAGCATTAACAGCCACAGATTAGCAGCTGCCACTGTGCCAGCAGCAGTAACGGCCACTGATTTGCAGCTGCCACTGTGCCAGCAGCAGTAACGGCCACTGATTTGCAGCTGCCACTGTGCCAGCAGCAGTAACGGCCACTGATTTGCAGCCGCCACTGTGCCAGCAGCAGTAACAGCCACCGATTAGCAGCTACCACTATGCCAGCAGCAGTAACAGCCACCGATTAGCAGCTACCACTATGCCAGCAGCAGTAACAGCCACTGATTAGCAGCTGCCACTGTGCCAGCAGCAGTAACAGCCACTGATTAGCAGCTGCCACTGTGCCAGCAGCAGTAACAGCCACGGATTAGCAGCTGCCACTGTGCCAGTAGCAGTAACAGCCACTGATTAGCAGCCGTCACTGTGCCAGCAGCAGTAACAGCCACTGATTAGCAGCCACAGCCACCACTGTGCCAGCAGCTGTAACAGCCACTGATTAGCAGCTGCCACTGTGCCAGCAGCAGTAACAGCCACTGATTTGCAGCCGCCACTGTGCCAGCAGCAGTAACAGCCACTAATTTGCAGCTGCCACTGTGCCAGCAGCAGTGACAGCCACGGATTTGCAGCCGCCACTGTGCCAGCAGCAGTAACAGCCACTAATTTGCAGCTGCCACTGTGCCAGCAGCAGTGACAGCCACTGATTAGCAGCTGCTACTGTGCCAGCAGCAGTAACAGCCACGGATTTGCAGCTGCCACTGTGCCAGCAGCAGTGACAGCCACTGATTAGCAGCTGCTACTGTGCCAGCAGCAGTAACAGCCACTGATTAGCAGCCGCCACTGTGCCAGCAGCAGTAACAGCCACCGATTAGCAGCTGCCACTGTGCCAGCAGCAGTAACAGCCACCGATTTGCAGCCGCCACTGTGCCAGCAGCAGTAACAGCCACGGATTAGCAGCTGCCACTGTGCCAGCAGCAGTAACAGCCACTGATTTGCAGCTGCCACTGTGCCAGCAGCAGTAACAGCCACTGATTAGCAGCCGCCACTGTGCCAGCAGCAGTAACAGCCACCGATTAGCAGCTGCCACTGTGCCAGCAGCAGTAACAGCCACGGATTAGCAGCTGCCACTGTGCCAGCAGCAGTAACAGCCACTGATTAGCAGCCGCCACTGTGCCAGCAGCAGTAACAGCCACTGATTAGCAGCCGCCACTGTGCCAGCAGCAGTAACAGCCACTGATTAGCAGCTGCCACTGTGCCAGCAGCAGTAACAGCCACTGATTAGCAGCTGCCACTGTGCCAGCAGCAGTAACGGCCACTGATTTGCAGCCGCCACTGTGCCAGCAGCAGTAACAACCACCGATTAGCAGCTACCACTATGCCAGCAGCAGTAACAGCCACCGATTAGCAGCTACCACTATGCCAGCAGCAGTAACAGCCACTGATTAGCAGCTACCACTATGCCAGCAGCATTAACAGCCACAGATTAGCAGCTGCCACTGTGCCAGCAGCAGTAACGGCCACTGATTTGCAGCTGCCACTGTGCCAGCAGCAGTAACAGCCACTAATTTACAGCTGCCACTGTGCCAGCAGCAGTAACAGCCACTGATTTGCAGCCGCCACTGTGCCAGCAGCAGTAACAGCCATCGATTAGCAGCTACCACTATGCCAGCAGCATTAACAGCCACAGATTAGCAGCTGCCACTGTGTCAGCAGCAGTAAGACACTGATTAGCAGCTGCCACTGTGTCAGCAGCAGTAACAGACACTGATTAGCAGCTGCCACTGTGTCAGCAGCAGTAACAGCCACTGATTAGCAGCTGCCACTATGTCAGCAGCAGTAACGGCCACTGATTTGCAGCCGCAGTAACGGCCACTGATGAAGCAGTAACAGCCACTGATTAGCAGCCGCCACTGTGCCAGTAGCAGTAACAGCCGCTGAATAACAGCCGCCACTGTGCCAGCAGCAGTGAGAGCCACTGATTTGCAGCCGCCACTGTGCCAGCAGCAGTAACAGCCACTGATTTGCAGCCGCCACTGTGCCAGCAGCAGTAACAGCCACCGATTAGCAGCTGTCACTGTGTCAGCAGCAGTAACAGCCACTGATTAGCAGCTGCCACTGTGTCAGCAGCAGTAACAGCCACTGATTAGCAGCTGCCACTATGTCAGCAGCAGTAACAGGCACTGATTAGCAGCTGCCACTATGTCAGCAGCAGTAACAGCCACTGATTAGCAGCTGCCACTGTGCCAGCAGCAGTAACAGCCACTGATTAGCAGCTGCCACTGTGTCAGCAGCAGTAACAGCCACTGATTAGCAGCTGCCACTGTGTCAGCAACAGTAACAGCCACTGATTAGCAGCTGCCACTGTGTCAGCAGCAGTAACAGCCACTGATTAGCAGCTGCCACTGTGTCAGCAGCAGTAACCGCCACTGATTAGCAGCCGCCAATGTGCCAGCAACAGTAACAGCCACCGATTAGCAGCTGTCACTGTGTCAGCAGCAGTAACAGCCACTGATTAGCAGTTGCCACTGTGTCAGCAGCAGTAACAGCCACTGATTAGCAGCTGCCACTATGTCAGCAGCAGTAACGGCCACTGATTTGCAGCCGCAGTAACGGCCACTGATGAAGCAGTAACAGCCACTGATTAGCAGCTGCCACTGTGTCAGCAGCAGTAAGCCACTGATTAGCAGCTGCCACTGTGTCAGCAGCAGTAACAGAAACTGATTATCAGCTGCCACTGTGTCAGCAGCAGTAACAGCCACTGATTAGCAGCTGCCACTGTGTAAGTAGCAGTAACAGCCACTGATTAGCAGCCGCCACTGCGCCAGCAGCAGTAACAGCCACTGATTAGCAGCCACCACTATGTCAGCAGCAGTAACAGCCACTGTTTAGCAGCTGCCACTGTGCCAACTACACACGGTAATATGGGTTATTTCCCCTGGAAATGTTTTATTTGAGGAAATGTCACAGGCATAGTGTACCTAACCACAATCAGCAAAAATTGTTAACTTTGCTACTTCAGCTCCATAGCACTCGTAAGATGATATGGCCCATGGCTTAAAGAGAACCCGAGGTGGGTTTTAAGATTGCCATTAGGAGTAGGACACAGAGGCTGGTTCTGCATACAATGACCAGCCTCTGTTACTATACTGTGCCCCCCCTGCTGTCCTCCATAAATAAAACAGCTGTGCTAGCCTCATGCAGCGTGTCGCTAGCAGGCCATTTACCTCTGAGTGTGTCACTGCCGCTCCCCCGCCTCCTCCATATCGCTGCTCCCCGTCTGCGTCCCTTCCCGCCTCCTCTATATTGCCGCTCCCCACCTGCGACCCTTCCATCCCCGCTGATTGGAGGGAAGGGACACAGGCGGGGAGCGGCGATATAGAGGAGGCGGGGAGCGGCAGTGACACACTCAGAGGTAAACAGCCGGCTAGCGACACGCTGCATGGGGCTAGTACGGCTGTTTTATTTATGGGGGACAGCAGAGGTGGCATTCTTAAAACCCACCTCGGGTTCTCTTTAAAGTTTGGACACCCCTGGTATAGCTAATCAGCCTAGGCTAAGCATCACTGGGTAGGTGGGAGAAAATGCAACTCTGGCAAAAGACACAAAAGTCACACAAAAATACACAATTCAAATCCAGGTAAACATTTAAAATTTATTAAACTTTTTGGTCAAAATAATTGAACAAATATATACAATCCTGTTGTATAGGTCTGTTTTTCTATGTAATGAATGCGGTCAGATCTCATGGCCAAAAAGTTTCACAACTTAGCAATTTGAAATAGTGTCACAACTCATATACAAGATAGGATGATTTTTTTTTTTTTTTTTTAAACATTTTAAACCTTTTTGTTTTCTAAAAAAAAAAATAAAAAAAAAAATTCTGGATTTTAAACAGCAATTTTTGAATAGTTTATCTATTTTTGACAACTGGTATTTCAAGGCAGAAAAAGCAAAAGTCAGCTTTGTAAACTGCGTGTAACACTTTTTTTTACTTGTAAGTATCAACCTGTGTAGCTTCCTGCTGCCTTGCCAAGTGTCGCCGATTATAAGATAGTTTACTGTAAATTTTAGCTCGCCGACAAAAACTTTTTTTTTCCTAGGAAGAACTCATTACAATTTGAAGTATCCCTCACAGATGGTAATAATCCCATTCAAATGAAAGGAAAATTGCACACGGCTTGGAATTAGGCCAATTATAGGACAAGTGAAGTAAGAGGTATACGGAGGCTGCCATATTTATTTCCTTTTAAGCAATACCGGTTTGCCTGGCTGTGCTGATGGTCCTCTGCCTCTAATACTTTTAGCCATAGACCCTGAACAAGCATGTAGCAGATCAGTTGTTTCTGACATTGTCCGTTCTGACAAGATTAGCTGTGTGCTTGTTTTTGGTGTGATTTAGACACTACTGCAGCCAATCAGAAAAACAGGGCTGCCAGGCAACTGGTATTTAACAGGAAATAAATATGGCAGCCTCCATGTACCTCTCACTTCAGTTGTCTTTTAAATGCATTACCTGATAATGTCTGACCCAATTTCAAGGTGTGTAAAAAGTACCTACAATTTGCAGGCAAGCTAGAATTATTAGCAACTCATTCCCATCCCAATCTCTACTTTCCGCTATCCTGAGTAGGAAGCACAGTTCCCTATGGTGACCCCTGGTGGCAGGAGGGTGCAGGCCCATACAACAAGGCAGCAACAAACTGGTGGTTGGCAGTAACCAGATGCTTGTAAAAAGGATAAAGAGCCCATATGCAATTAACTTTATCTCCTGAGGGTTATTTCAACAACTTGTCAATAAAAGCGAACGCTGGCAATCCAGCGCAGGAAACTTGGGCACAGCCAGAACCACCATAGGAATTTCAGCTATAGCAGCGCACAGTGAGTAACTTCGGCGCCACCAGAAGTTACTTTTAAAACACAAATTCAGCCACCAGCAATAGCTGGAAGCCAAATTACATCCTTCCCCACTATCCACATGGACCTGGAGGGGGAACAGTAATTATCGCCGCCAGGAACTTGTGCAGCAGCAGAATCAGCCATACTGGCTACATCCCAAGTCTCCTGGCGGCGAATCCTCTCGTACGCAATAAAATGCATTTTTAAACCACCAGCAAGCAAGAAAATACGCTGAATAATTTTGATCTAACTTTTTCATCTTTTGGTACTTTTTCCATTGCAAAGTGCTGAAAAGTTATTTTGAATAGAACATGAAAAATGATCTCCTAGGATAAAACTCAGGAGAAAAGGGAGCATTGCATATGGGCCCAGGTCTGCTGCCTGGCATCTCATAGTACAGAGACCTGGGCCCATATTCACTTTTTCTCTGGAGTTTTCTCCTAGGAGATAATTTATCATCTTTGATTGCAATTACTTTTTAGCACTTAGAAAAGGCAAAACGTACCAAAAAGAATAGGGAAAAGTACCATCAAAATTATTTTGATCATTTGTTTGCTTGTCGGTGGTTTAACCCTCCTGGCGGTTTGCTAAAAAATCGCCAGGGGGCAGCAAATCTTTTTTTAAAATTTTTTTTTTTTTTTCATGTAGCGAGACAAAGTCTCGCTACATGATAGCCGCTGCTCAGCGGCATCCCCCCAGCCCCTCCGATCGCCGCCGGCGATCAGGAGATCCCGTTCAAAGAACGGGATCTCCTGGAGGGCTTCCCCCGTCGCCATGGCGACGGGGCGGGATGACGTCATAGGGGATTCCGATCCACCCCATAGAGCTGCCTGGCACTGATTGGCCTGGCAGCGCACGGGGTCTGGGGGGGGCGGCTGCGGCGCGACGGATCGGCGGCGATCAGGCACTGCACGCAGCTAGCAAAGTGCTAGCTGCGTGCAGGAAAAAAAATTATGCAAATCGGCCCAGCGGGGCCTGAGCGGTGCCTTCCGGCGGCATGGCCCAAGCTCAGCTCGGGCTTACCGCCAGGAAGGTTAAAAGGCATTTTATTAACAAGTTTAAAAATATCACCTAGGAGAAAACGCCCGAGATAACGTTAATTGGATATGGCCCAGGGTGTTTTAATTCAAATGTCTGACGTATTAGGCCTTAGAAATGTAAATCTTAAATATTTTGTTTAATCATATTGTTCAAAAGGACAGCGATGGGCTGCTGCTTGAGTATACCCATGCTTGGTTGGGCAACACGTTACAGGCCCTTTCTACTCGTCTGCCACAGCTTACATCAAGATTGGCTCCTTGGTATCCCATTAGAGCCCAAACCAAGCTCTGAATAGGCGAGCAAAGGGGTGAGATAAGCTGCAACACCACCACCCACAAGCCCCCAAACACTTGTCCTATTCATCTTTCGCCCGTTATCGTCCGATTACCAAGAGAAACAAAAAAGCCAAGATTCTCGGCAAGTCTTCGTGCCGAATTATGCCAAACATTTTTATGAATCGATTTTCTTGTAGACAGATTTTCCCTTGGGTCAAAAAACACAACTTACCAAAGAGGGAAGTCTCTGGACTGTGTTGTCGTCCTCGCCCCCAATGCCGGGACCCTCTTGGAGATCCAGTCCACGCTCTTCGTCATGAACGAGTGGCTCCGGCTTATTGCACAGGCGTGGCTGTACTTGCGTAGGCGCAGTATGGCCGTGCTCGTGAATGAAGCGGAGCCCAGATCTTCAACCCAACAAGCTCGCCGGGTGGTCCGCGGAGGTACGGAGGATGGCGTGGAAGGTCTCTACAGGATCCAGAGGCTTCCCTCCTCTTTGGCAACTAGCTGCTTTTTGACCCACGGTTCGCCTCATGTACACTTTAAGATGCTGCAAAAATAAATATCATTAAGAAAAAAGATAATTTCTACAATTTGCAACACTGACTTTGTCTTCCTGCCTTAAAGTAGCAGCCTTGCCAAAAGAATAAGAGTCGGGCTCCACTTCTTAAAGAGAATCTGTACTCTGAAATTCTTACAATAAAAAGCATACCATTCTATTCATTATGTGCTCCTGGTCCCCTCTGTGCTGTTTCTGCCATTCTCTGCTGCAAACCTGGCTTGTAATTGCCAGTTTTAGGCAGTGTTTACAAACAAACTAACCAGCTTCTAATAGGCTCAGCTAAGCAGAGTGTGTTAGTCACACAGAGCCTGCAGGGGGTGTGTACAGCTTCTAGCTAATCACAAGCAGCCCTGCACATTCCAGTCTGACTGCCTCAGCCTGACTGTGCCGACTATAGAGAGAAGATTAGATCATATAACAGAGATAACACAGCTACTGTGCAATTAGGAAAAGCTGCAGTAAGCCAGACCACATTAGAAAAGGCATAGGAACTTATAGCATAGAAGAAATAAAGATAAACAATTTGTTACAGAGTCTCTTTAAGCCTACTGTAGACTGTGGTGCTCTACGGACACAAATGTAGGGATGAGGTACATATTTTGTTCTTGCATATTACTGTGTCGAAACGACCAGAACTGACCGCCAGCTGTATTAAAACAAAAACAGATCGTGGGTCAAAGTGTTCTCATCTCCAGCGAGGCACAAAATTCTTGCACTTAGTACCGGGCTCAGTTTCCTACCGCTAAACGCATCGCGGATAACTTAGCGTTGGGAAACAGACGACAAGTGTCAAGCGGCTGTTTACAGTTAAACCTATTTGTTCATTGCAGTTAGTTATTTTGTAACAAAAAAAAACAAAAAAAAATAAAAAGCAAAAACAAAAAAATTTATAAAAATATTGTTTGGCATTAACAAATTTAAATATCTTGGGCTGAGGTGCAGTGATGGAAATAAACTAAAAAAAATGAATGAAGTACAACCGTATATATATAAAAAAATTATAATGCACATTAGGTAGACTGACAATAATCGTTAGCATAACCGTTCTACATAATACTGTGCAAAACCCCCACGGTTACATTGGTACCCGCAGGAATTCCGCAAATATAAATATCATTAGTAGGGATGTTCAAGGAGATGCAAATTCTTCTGGAATTATGCAAATTTTATGCAAATGTATGCAGTTTGAAAATGGACCAATCAGTTTAAACTCGGGTTTAAATTGATTGGTCCATTTTCTAGCTGCATATATTTGCCTAAATTGTTGCATCAACTCGGGAAGAATTTGGATGTTTTATCATCCCTAATCATTAGGCAGTTTGTAGATCATTCACAAACCGATTTCACGGCTGGAAGATTAGATTTTCTCAGGCGACCGCAATATAACCATTAAAGGATACCCGAGGTGACATGTGACATGATGAGATAGACATGTGTATGTAGTGACTAGTACACAAATAACTAGGCTGTGTTCCTTTTTTTGTCTTTCTCTGCCTGAAACAGTTAAAGGATACACGACCTGACATGTGACATGAGATAGACATGTGTATGTACAGTGCCAAGCACACAAATAACTATGCTTTGTAACTTTTTTCTTTCTCTGCCTGAAAGAGTTAAATATTGGGTATGCAAGTGGCTGACTCAGTCCTGACTCAGACAGGAAGTGACTACATTGTGACCCTCACTGATAAGAAATTCACCCTTTTTTACTCCTTTCTTGCTCTCAGAAGAAGTTTTATAGTTGAAATTTCTAATCAGTGAGGGTCACAATGTAGTCACTTCCTGTCTGAGTCAGGACTGAGCCAGCCACTTGCATACCTGATATTTAACGCTTTCAGACAGAGAAAGAAAAAAAAGGAACACAGCATAGTTATTTGTGTGCTAGGCACTGTACATACACATGTCTAGCTCATCATGTCACATGTCAGTTCAGGTATCCTTTAAATATCAGGTGTGTAAGTGGCTGACTCAGACAGGAAGTGACTACAGTGTGACCCTCACTGATAAGAAATTCCAACTATAAAATGCTTTCCTAGAAGAAAATGGCTTCTGAGAGCAAGAAAGAGATGGGTCACACTGTAGTCACTTCCTGTGTCAGTCGGGACTGAGTCAGCCACTTACATACCTGATATTTAACTGTTTCAGGCAAAGAAAGAAAAGAAAGGAACACAGCAGAGTTATTTGTGTGCTAGGCACTGTACATACACATGTCTATCTCATCAGGTCACATGTCACTTCGGGTATCCTTTAAGCCAAATTTTTTTTTTAATGCGTTGATGTAAAAAATAAAATAAAAATAAATCTGAGTTCAAGGTTTTGAGGAGGAAGGGGGTCTCGCATATTTTTAGCTACCCTCTAGTATATCATTTGGCGGCCTTCACAAGAAAGTGAGGTTATTGAGACAGTGCTGAGGGACTTTCATTTTTGGGTGGTGGAAGGAAGGGGGGGGGTTAAACTCAAATCAGATTTTTATCAAGTACTTAAAATGCAGATGTTGCCAAGATATAAAGGTTAAGAGGAATGTTAAAGAGACAGACACTGGGGATCATTAAACTAAGCAGCGATGATCTGTAACCGACAACCAATCAGATTTCGCCTTTCATCGTTTTAAGGGCAGTCAGTGCAGTGAAAGGCGATTCTGAAATGGTTTTCCCTGCCAGCCATGCTACAGCAAGTCGAGCGCAGATGGTCGCTGTAGGTAGAACTAGCGGAATTCATGGAATAAGTTATATGGTAGTACACAGACATGATTTGACAAATCTCTAATAAGAAAAAAAATATATAGAATACATTTGCAAATAAGTAGCAGGCATCCCTTAAATAGCCATTTATTTTACTGCACTGTACAGCATACTAAATATATTCTAAGCTGTACGGTTTATACAGTGCAAAATGCAGGAAGCTCCTCCCACCTTTTCGTTCAGCCCGCCCCCCTCTGGTCTTCAACAGAAGCCTGGCAGTGGTATAGTGATCCATAAATGGGGGTCTTTTTACTTCATGAAGGGTTATGCTTATAAAACTGCACTTGTGAAAAGTGAGTAAGTGGAGTCAAAATGATGTGGCTAGTTAAAGTGTGAGGGATAGGATATGAAGGTGGACATTTAATTTTAAACAATACCAGTTGCTGGGCATTTCTGCTGATCTTCTGCCTCAAATAGGTTTGGCCATAGACCCTTAACAAACATGCAGATCTGCTCTGACCCAACTAGCTCTATGTTTGTTACAGATCAGCAGGACAGCCAGGCAACTGGTATTGTTTAAAATAAAAATGGCAGCATCCATAGCCCTCTCGCTTCAGACTCCCTGTAAGTTTAAGTACACCGTGGCGACCATGTAGCTTGTTGTATAAAAGATTCTGCGTGTTTGTTTTTTCTTTACAAGTAGTACGTGAAATGATGTATTATTTAGTTAAGCCTCAAATAGAAACCAGTCCATTTTAAAAATGTGTATTTTACTACTACGGTGGTAAAAATGTCTTAAAATGGATCCTCATCAACAATGCAGTATATTTGTATATCTCGGCTATTGCTTGTCGTATAGCTATAGGCCTTTGGTGGATAAATGCTGCCCCTCGCCGACCACGGAACAAACGGTCGGTCTGGACCTACAAGTCTAGCTCCACCCATTTGCGCCTTATACATTTTGCACTTAGAATTACGGACATTAAAAAGTTGGATTTTCAAAACAGGCAGTGCACTGTGTGACTCTTGCAGCAATGGTCTAGGGCAGTGATCTGCAAACTTGGCTCTCCAGCTGTTAAGGAAGTACAAGTCCCACAATGCATTGCAGGAGTCTGACAGCCAGAGTCATGATTTATAAAGGCAAATGCATTGTGGGACTTTTAGTTCCTTAAAGAGAACCCGAGGTGGGTTTGAAGAATATTATCTGCATACAGAGGCTGGATCTGCCTATACAGCCCAGCCTCTGTTGCTATCCCAAACCCCCCTAAGGTCCCCCTGCACTCTGCAATCCCTCAAAAATCACAGCCACGCTGCTGACAAACAGCTTGTCAGAGCTGGCTGTGTTTATCTCTATAGTGTCAGTCTGCTGCTCTCCCCGCCTCCTGCAGAACTTCAGTCCCCGCCTGCATCCCTTCCCTCCCTGCTGATTGGAGGGAAGGTATGGGGGCAGGGACCGGAGCTATGCAGGAGGCGGGGGAGCAGCTGAGACTGACACTACAGATGTAAATACAGCCTCACAGCACGGCTGTGATTTGAGGGATTGCAGAGTGCAGGGGGACCTTAGTGGGGTTTGGGATAGCAACAGAGGCTGGGCTGTATAGGCAGATCCAACCTCTGTATGCAGATAACATTCTTTAAACACACCTCGGGTTCTCTTTAAAGCAGATCCGAGATGAAAAACTAACTGTAACAAGTAACTTGTCTATACATCTTATCTAAAGTTTAGATTAGTTTACACAGCAAAACTAGCTGAAAACAGCTTTAATAGAATAAGATTATTTCTTCCTGTGATACAATGACAGCAGCCATGTTGTTTGTAAACCGTACACACAGCACTCAGCCTCTGAAAAAACCCTAATCCCCCCTCCTCCTCTGCCTTTGAAATCTCTGGCTAGTAATACCTCCCCCTCCTCCTGCCCATACTGAGCTCCCATGAGCCCTTGCTACTGCCAAGGCTCTCTGAAAACCTGTGGGCGTGGCTTCTTTAGTTTATAGGGAATTAGAGTATTAAAACAAAAAAAGTATTTGGCTTGAGGAATGCCCTATAAACAATAGGAAAGGGACACAATTATGCAATGAGTTAAAGTCCATCTCAGATCCACTTTAACAACTGGAGAGGCAAGTCTGCAGATCTAGGGTCTATGGTAAAGCAAAGGACAAAATGGTGGTTCTCAATAGTTCCATGTGATTAAACCACAGCCATTACACAGGCCTTCAGCCCAGTGGGGGTGCACAGAAGGTAGAGTAGGCAGCCGCTGGGCATAAAGAAGTGCAGCTGGTGATAAAAAGTGCAATAGAGACAATCTAGAACAAGGGAAAAGGAACTGTGAAGTAGTCTAATGTTTCCCTCGCTAATGGCACTTACTTCGAACAGTGTTCAGAAAACACCATAGATACGTTTATCGGGACACAGTTAATGACTTGTCACTGTGACATGCTGGGGGCGACAATTATAAAATTCATAATGCAGCTATATGGCATTGTTAATCAGGGTCCCATGGTAAGACATTTTAAGGACACCTTTAACAAACGAAAGTTGAATTCTTACCTCTAAATAGTCCAGAGGCTTCCCCGATCTTCCTTAGCCCCTCCGTTCCTCTGCTGGGACCCTCTAAACAATTGACTTTAATGTCAAAGATTGCTTGCAGCCAAGCTACCCTCTGTGTACGATCCCTGTCGCACTGCCCAAGTGGGAAGTACTGCTAGCGCCAGAGTGGTAGCGTGGAACCTCTCCTGCATAAGCTGCACCATGCCAATGTGCAGGCACGATTATCTGTGGGCCTGCACAGTGTGGCCACGCTCGTACACAAAGATGAAGATAGTCCCGGCCAGCAGTGAAGGGGTTGTGATGGATCAGGGAACCCTCTGGAACATCCAATGGCTTCTCTCTACTGATGGAAGTATGGACCCTTTTAAAAAAAAAAACAAAAAAAAAAAACAACAACTTACAGATATACTTTAAAGGGACACTAAAGCGAAAAAAAAGTTACGATATAATGATTTGTATGTGTAGTACAGCTAAGAAATAAAACATTAGGAGCAGAGACATAAGTCTAATATTGTTTCCAGTACAGGAAGAGTTAAGAAACTCCAGTTATCTATGCAAAAAAAGCCACCGAGCTCCAGGACTTTCAAAGTCGCAGAGAGCTCTGTCTTCTGAAGCTTGTTATCTCAACTGTCAGTCATTGTAATTTATTTTTCTCTCCAGAAGACAGGTCAATAGTTTAAAAGACTGCTCTGTAAAAACATTTAGAATGCTGAGTAGTGTGTAAACTGCAAATATTAGAGAACGATGCAATGTTATAAAAAACACTATATAACTGAAAATAAAAATATGAGAATATATTATTTGCTACTAATGTTCTAGTAATTATCCGTACTACACAACCAATTCATTATATCATAATTTTTTTTTTTTTGCTTCAGTGTCTCTTTAAGTAGAATTTAGTACTTTAAACCTCAAAGGTAACCGGAAACGTTTTAATTGTGGCACCTTTCTCTGGAAAGCCACTTTCACTCTGTAATGTGGAACACGGAAAGGCGGATTGAACGTACGAGGACTGGTCTGCGTTCTGAGATGTGGGCATTGGGCTCGCTTGTCGTGTCTGGACAGATCGTTACCATGAAATGAAATCCAGGTGGGCTTTCTGCTAATCTCTTCATTTATTTCTACAGAAGGGAACCGCATCCATGTTCAGTATTTTTTTTATCCTTTTTATCACTGGTAGGACAATACGGTCTGATCTCTTACAGATAAACAACTAGGTTTAACTATGCAAGAACAAGACTTTGTCCTCAAAATTATGGAGAGTAGGGGAAAAAATAAAATAAAAAAAGAGAAAAAAAGAAAAAAGAAAAAAAAAAGTAATTTAATTAACTTTGTCCTGAAATATATACAAATTATTGGTGGCAGCGACGGCGATGATATTCTCCTTGGGGTGCCATGCAGTGTGTAGGATCTTTTTGTTGAAGTCTAGGCTGTCCACGTTGATCTCGTCTTTCTTCCGCTTGCCGCCCGTACAGACTTTCCTTGGCTTTAGAATGGCACGTGGTTTGCTGCTTTCCCGAGAGGCCTCCAGGGTGATGTCTCGGCGGGTGTTTCTGTCAAACATTCTGAAGAAGTTGTTGTAGGAACCAGTCATGATGGCGCTGAAAGACAGGAAGAACAACCCTCAAGGAACAGAGCAGTGCAGGGTTTCCCAACATGGACTGAGCTATAATAGGGGAGGCACTATAGGGCATAGACCGGAAGAACAACCCTCAAAGAACAGAGCAGTACGAGGGTTCCACAAACCTCAACATAGACTGAGATATTATAGGGGAGGCACTATATAAAGGGCATAGACAAGAAAAACAAGCCTCAAGGAATAGAGCATTGCGGGGTTCCACGAACCTCAACATAGACTAAGCTATAATAGGGGAGGCACTATAGGGCATAGACCGGAAGAACAACCCTCAAAGAACAGAGCAATACGGGGTTCCACAAACCTCAACATAGACTGAGATATTATAGAGGAGGCACTATAGTACATAGACAGGAACAACCACCCTTGAGGAACGGTGCAGTGTAGGGTTCCACAAACCTCAAACAGACTGTACTACAATAAGGGAGGCACCATACGCATAGACAGGAACAACCACCCTCAAGGAACAGAGCAGTGCGGAGTTCCACAAACTTCAACATTCACAGCTGGGCGGAGCGGTATTTTTACCGCACCCCACTGCTGTGCAATGAAAGTCTATGGAGACTTCTATATTGTGACGTTACGGCACGACCGGAAGTTACGTTTTTGCTGCATCCCCGACGCAGGTCAAGAACTATGTTAGCACGCGGCTTCTGCATCGATCTGTGTTGCGTGGCAACGCATGGATTTTGAAAGAAAAAAATACCGACGTGACGTTGCAGCGTGCATGCTCATTTTAACAATATTCTTCCGCATACTGGAAGCAGGAAGTTACTGACGGCTAGCGCGCGTCACTTCCTGTTTGATCAGTGGCCAGCGTGAAGGCCTATTTTTGGCGGTGGGTGGGCTAAAGCTGGATTGCAGTCTGAAATCAGCCTCAAGGAAAAGAGCAGTGCGGGGTTCCACAAACCTCACTGGTTTGGACCAGTATATGGCTGGATAGTGTACTGGTTAAGGGCTATGAGTGGTCTGGGGGGTACCACGCAGTACACTCCAAACCACGTGGACGTGATCGACAGCGGCTCTCACACAGACACAGAAGACCCCGAAATGGCAAAGTCGCCATGGCAGACGGAGACCCCGGGTCACCGTCTGGGAACGGAGCTGCGGCGAGGGACATGTCAGCTGCCAGGGGCTGGAGGAAGCCCCGGTAGGTAGATTTTTTTTTCCCAGCTGGGACATTTCAGGAGATGCACCACTGCTTTCTAAGCATACAAGTTTTGTCAGAAGAGAGTGTCCCATTGCTGCTGTTGTGAAATCTTTTATAACATTACAAAAGCAAAGTCCCCAGACTTGGCGACTGATAGTGACGGATGGCAACAAGATGCTAATACAAGTGCGACTTGCTTGGAATTAGGCCAAGTGCACTACCTGTGGATTTTGGCTGAACAATTTTTTTGTTGCATATGAATAGCCTGAAATGTGCATGCCAGCCAGAATTAGCAATGTCTTATTCACCATTTAGTGACTGATTAGTTGGCCTTTTTGTTTCCAATATCTTATTTGCACTTTTCTTGTACTTGCACATGTAATCCAGTTAGACCAGCAGGGGGAGCTGTAAACCCATCACATTTTCATATGTAAGAAGTTTTAAATCAGGATGATACCATTTATTGGCTAACTAAAAATGAATAAAAATAAGCAAGCTTTCGGCCTTGCAGCCTTCGTCGGGCTTATATCCTGTTAGTTTGCAGGCTGGTGGTACAGACAGCTTTATACATGCAACATCAAAAGGGAAAACAGATATTTTTTTCAAGCATAAATACATGTCATTAAGATGCCTTAATTCAAACAAACCATCTAGATGGGGTTAAAGGTTGTTAGCTAAGATAAGGATCCATGTTTATGCCATGCTCACAGACCTGGTATTAGGATTGATACAGAGGTATCGTAAATTCTTAGTTCACAAGTTCAGCTAGAATGGCTGAGAAAGTTTAAATATCATGCGCCTCATACCAATATAAGAAGTTGTTGTCCTTATTCAAACCATTCTGCACAGCTTTGAACCAATTTATAAATTTTGTTTCTGCTATTAATCGATCATTTGACGTTTTGAAGCCACCCTACAGGGCAGCGAGTGATACCGTACTTAATATTTCCTTATTTAAGGTGGCCATACATATATTATAATCGAATTGGATGAAAATTGGTGCCGCCAAGTGCAAGCCCGAACAACAATGTGACCAATTTCGGGACGAAAATTGGTCGAATTCTCAATTGCACATGCTGCAAAATGTTGGGCCGACTTGCTCGAGTGCGCAACGGGAACAGCATGCAATCGCGAGAATCGACGAACGTGACGAAACTCCCAACTATGTCCCCTAATGTAAAAATGTCCCCCCCGTGTAAAGTATACATTACCTGTCCATGGCCTGCGCTTGTTCTTACGCTGTTCTGGCTGCATTCCCCCCTCCATACACGTACGTCCTACGTGGTCTCCTAGTAAGGGCGCGTATTTGATGTCACACACGTGCACGCCCTTACTAGGAATCCACGTGGCGGACTCGTGTGTATGTGAAGGAGGAATCCCGGAGGCAGCGGTGGGGCAATTAGATATCTCTCTAATAGAGTCTGTTTAGAGAGAGATTTGTCTGTTGGTCGAATCTGCCCAAACATGGCTACCTTTACAGTAAAATAAAGTTGTTTCAGTACTAAACCTAATAAAAAGCAATGAAGATTCCTGTTGTGTTTAGTTTTTCCCCCAACTATGGCCACGTCGGGCGATTGCGGCCTTCTTACCTGTCAGATCCGTTCCAGCAGCACTCAAACTTGTCAAAGATGCAGTCATTCTCATAGAGAGAACACAGCTTACTCCGCAAATATTCATGAACCTGAAAACCAACAAAAGAAATGTAAAATATATATAAAGAAATCTGATTGAGAATTTGTAAGTTGAAAATGAAAAGTGAGAAAATAAACTTAAGAAATAATGATTTGTTTGAGTAGTACAGCTAAGTTATAGAACATTAGTAGCAAAGAAACAAGTCATATTGTTTCCACTACAGACAGATAAGAAACTTCAGTTATCAATGCTAACTAGTTTCTCTGAGCTCCACCTCCAAGTTGGTTGCTGATTTCTGGAGAACTATACATCAAGGAAACAGTGACAGACAGCTGAAGATTAGATTCAGTGAGAAGAGAAGTTCAAAGGGTCATTAGCTCTGCAAACCACAATCTGTATTTTAAACTAAAAGACAGAGCAAATTGCAAATATGACAATATGATGAAATATGCTATATAACTGAAAATAAAAATATGAGACTAATTTCTTCTCTACTTTTGTTCTATTACTTATCCGTATTACACATACCATTCATTCTATCATACATTGTTTTTTCGCTTCAGTGTCACTTTAATTTAAAGAGAGTTTTTAGCCATTTATTTTAACTTTTCTTTTTTTTTGCGCAGTTAGTGTTAGTGTCCTATGGGACATTCCAAGACTCACTACTGCACTTCCTCCTTCCGGCTTGAAGAAAAAAGTGCATCCCATAGGTCGCATGCGACTGGAGTGATACGCATAGGAGCCCGACGGACTTCTGGGTAAGTAACCCCTCGTCTCCCATGCTCACACCTGCCTTAATTAAGTCTCATTACAATTTCGAATTTGAGTGGCTTTCAACTCGAATGCCCATTGCTGTCCGAGACTCCAACTCCACAGCCCTGTACAGTACAGCATAAATTTGTATTTCAACCCCACCCTCCTCCTTCAGTACTATGAGCAGGGCTGTGGAGTCTGTACAAAAATTCTCCAACTCCAAAGTTTATAGGTGCAGATGGGGAGGGGCTCCACCTCCCATTCTGAATGTAGCCAATTACGAGAAGAGATGTATGATTAGGTAAGCAGGGCACACACCTGATATGTTTCTACCGGCCTGTTCTCCATGTTGAGGTCCCACACTTTGACAGACAGGTAGTCTCTAGTCATCATGTAGCGGCCACTATGACTGAACTTTACGTCTGATATCGAAGAGATGATTTCAGAGAAAAACGACCTGCTGCTCGGGTCTTCCGGCTCTTCAAAAACTACAAACACAAAAATATGTACTATTAGTGAGGAGAAAAATGAACATTCAGTCACTAGCAGTCAAAGGCTTTAAAGTGAATGTTTACCGTATAAAAAAAAGAAAAAGTCAGATACTCACCTAAGGAGAGGGAAGGCTTGGTCCTAATGAGCCTTCCCTCTCCTCTCCCGATGCCCGGTCCCGCGTAGGATCCCCTGTGGCAGTATTCGACCAGTTTGGTCAAATACTGCCACTTCCGCATGCCGAAGGGAGCTTTCGGAAGCCTTCGGGAGCACTCGGGCTCCCGATGACGCGGCCGCTCCATACTACGCATGCGCGAGCGCCCTCTATGACGCGCTCGCACGTACGTAGTATGGAGCGGCCCGTCTTCGGAAGCCCGAGTGCTCGCGAAGACCTCCGAAGTCCGTGCGGCGGCGGACGCGAACGGGGAAGCCAGCGCAGCACCGAGGGCACCGGGAGAAGAGAGGGAAGGCTCATTAGGACCGAGCCTTCCCTCTCCTTAGGTGAGTATCTGACTTTTTTATTTTTTAAAAGGTACCCATTGGCTTTAAGTTCTCCAAATGGTAAATACTAGATTCGTTTTGAAGGGCCACTACAGAAAAAATTAATAAATAAATAAAATAAAAAGTATAGTGTTAAAATGTGACAGAACCGACAGGTTTTGGACTAGTCCATCTCCTCATGTGGGATTCTCATGGTTTTCCTTGATTTCAAAAAGCATTTCCTGAACAGCAAGCAGTTGCTCAGTCCAACTGTCAAAATAGTTTGAAAGTGAGTGGCGAGGCTGGCTGGCATCTCACTATTTTGACAGCAAGTGCTGCTCAGGAAATGCTTTTAAAAACAAAGAAAATCCTGAGAATCCCCCATGAGAAGATGCACTAGTCCAAAACTGTCAGTTCTGACAGATTTTAACAGCTTACCTTTTTTTCCCCCTCGCTATAGTGGTCCTTTCAAGCCCCATGTGAAAAATATACAGACGTCATGTACACAGGCAGGAAATCTAAAGCATATCTAAAGGTGGCCAGTGGATTTTTCTGTCAGTCATTCAGTGGACATTGTATTGGATCTAGGGAGAGTCAATTATGTTCCTTTCTGACGATCGATGGAAATTGGCTGATATCTGGTCGAAACGTTCAATTTACTAGATCAGGCAGATGGAAAATATCGGTCCATCGAGAAGGAATCATGGAGGCAAAGCATCATTCAGCTCGATGAGTGAAAGAATCGCATAGGACCTTGCTTGCAGTGTGCGGGCCACTAGTCAATCGACCACACTGTTGTTGACCATCTAATAAAGTAGATCACTTAATTTCTTAGTGGTAAATTGAGTAATGTATGGGGAACCTTAAAGGACATCCGAGGTGAAAATAAACTGATGAGAAAAACAACAGTAGTAATAGTAATAATAGTATATCCTCCTCCTCCTTAAAATGACTTTTTTAGTTGTCTCAGTTTTATTTTATATTTAAAGAGAACCAGAGATGAAGCACCCTCTTGTATTTTACCTTATAAATCAGTGGGAACATGACAGTAAACACCTAATCTGCTCTTTGTTACATAGTTCTCTGTTTAATCTGACTGTTATCACCTCTGATAAGAATCCCTGACTGAGCACTCAGTCTAGCTTTGCTACGGAAAGATTATAGCTGAGTCTGTCTTCTCTGGTGTCTTTTCAAGCCCAAGCCTGCCCCCTTGTGGCTCTGCTATAATGACTCAGCTATAATTATTCCCTGCAAAGCCAGACTGAATGCTCGGTCCAGGATTCTTATCACAGCTGATAACAGACACTTAGGTAGGTGTTTAGGTAACAGACACGTAGGTGTTTTCTGTAATGTTCTTACTAATATATATGGTAAAATACACAAGGGTGCTTCGTCTCTGGTTCCCTTTAAATCTAGTTTTTACGGTTTCATGGTCTCTGCTCAATTTAGAAGTGAAGACCGGCACCATCTGTTTTCATAGTGCGCAGATAAGTATGTGGTGTGTCTGGACACGCAGGAGGTGAGTGCGCTGATAAGCATGTGGTGGATCTGGACACACAGGAAGTGAGTGCGGCAATAAGCATGTGGTGTGTTTGGACACGCAGGAAGTGCGCTAATAAACGTCTGGTGTGTCAGGACACGCAGGAAGTGTGCTAATAAACGTCTGGTGTGTCAGGACACGCATGAAGTGAGTACACTAAAACGTTTGGTGGGTTTGGACACAGGAAGTGAGTGCGCTGATAAGCATGTGGTGTGTCTGGACACGCAGGAAGTGAGTGTGCTGATAAACATGTGGTGTGTCTGGACACGCAGGAGGTGAGTGCGGCAATAAGCATGTGGTGTGTCTGGACACGCAGGAAGTGAGTGCGGCAATAAGCATGTGGTGTGTCTGGACACGCAGGAAGGGAGTGCGGCAATAAGCATGTGGTGTGTCTGGACACGCAGGAAGGGAGTGCGGCAATAAGCATGTGGTGTGTCTGGACACGCAGGAAGGGAGTGCGGCAATAAGCATGTGGTGTGTCTGGACACACAGGTGGTGAGTGCGGCAATAAGCATGTGGTGTGTCTGGACACGCAGGAAGGGAGTGCGGCAATAAGCATGTGGTGTGTCTGGACACGCAGGAAGGGAGTGCGGCAATAAGCATGTGGTGTGTCTGGACACGCAGGTGGTGAGTGCGGCAATAAGCATGTGGTGTGTCTGGACACGCAGGAAGGGAGTGCGGCAATAAGCATGTGGTGTGTCTGGACACGCAGGAAGGGAGTGCGGCAATAAGTATGTGGTGTGTCTGGACACGCAGGAAGGGAGTGCGGCAATAAGCATGTGGTGTGTCTGGACACGCAGGAAGGGAGTGCGGCAATAAGCATGTGGTGTGTCTGGACACGCAGGAAGGGAGTGCGGCAATAAGTATGTGGTGTGTCTGGACACGCAGGAAGGGAGTGCGGCAATAAGCATGTGCTGTGTCTGGACACGCAGGAAGGGAGTGCGGCAATAAGCATGTGGTGTGTCTGGACACGCAGGAAGGGAGTGCGGCAATAAGCGTCTGGTGTGTCAGGACACGCATGAAGTGAGTACAATAAAACGTTTGGTGGGTCTGGACACAGGAAGTGAGTGCGCTAATAAGCATGTGGTGTGTCTGGACATGCAGGAAGTAAGTGCGCTGCTAAGCATGTGGTGTGTCTGGACACACAGGAGGTGAGTGCGCTGATGAGCATGTGGGGTGTCTGGACACACAGGAGGTGAGTGCGCTGATGAGCATGTGGTGTGTCTGGACACGCAGGAAGTGAGTGCGCTGATAAGCATGTGGTGTGTCTCGACACGCAGGAAGCAAGTGCGCTGATAAGCGTGTGGTGTGTCTGGACACGCAGGAGGTGAGTGCGCTGATAAGCATGTGGTGTGTCTGGACACACAGGAAGTGAGTGCAGCAATAAGCATGTGGTGTGTCTAGACACACAGGAAGTGAGTGCGGCAATAAGCATATGGTGTGTTTGGACACGCAGGAAGTGCGCTAATAAATGTCTGGTGTGTCAGGACACGCATGGAGTATACTAAAACGTTTGGTGGGTCTGGAAACACAGGAAGTGAGTGCGCTAATAAGCATGTGGTGGGTCTGGACACGCAGGAAGTGAGTGCGCTAATAAGCATGTGGTGGGTCTGGAGACACAGGAAGTGAGTGCGCTAATAAGCATGTGGTGGGTCTGGACACGCAGGAAGTGAGTGCGCTAATAAGCATGTGGTGGGTCTGGAGACACAGGAAGTGAGTGCGCTAATAAGCATGTGGTGGGTCTGGACACACAGGAAGTAAGTGCGCTAATAAGCATGTGGTGGGTCTGGACACACAGGAAGTGAGTGCGCTAATAAGCATGCGGGGGTCTGGACACACAGGAAGTGAGTGCGCTGATAAGCATGTGGTGGGTCTGGACACGCAGGAAGTGAGTGCGCTAATAAGCATGTGGTGTGTCTGGACACACAGGAAGTGAGTGCGCTGATAAGCATGTGGTGGGTCTGGACACGCAGGAAGTGAGTGCGCTAATAAGCATGCGGGGGTCTGGACACACAGGAAGTGAGTGCGCTGATAAGCATGTGGTGGGTCTGGACACACAGGAAGTGAGTGCGCTGATAAGCATGTGGTGGGTCTGGACACACAGGAAGTGAGTGCGGCAATGAGCATGTGGTGGGTCTGGACACACAGGAAGTAAGTGCGCTGATAAGCATGTGGGCGGGGGGGGGGGTCTGGACACACAGGAAGTGCGCTGATAAGCATGTGGGGGGTCTGGACAGACAGGAAGTGAGTGCGCTGATAAGCATGTGGGGGGTCTGGACAGACAGGAAGTGAGTGCGCTGATAAGCATGTGGGGGGTCTGGACACACAGGATGTGAGTGCGCTGATAAGCATGTGGGGGGTCTGGACACACAGGATGTGAGTGCGCTGATAAGCATGTGGTGTGTCTGGACTTTTCTTACACTTTGAATGTCTATCGCAGAGAGCCGAGTCCCGCATGTCACAGAGTCTAATCGTTCCTTTGCTACTGCTGTAGACAAACACGTTACATTGATGAGGATGGAATTCAGCGGCTGTGATAACTTCTGTCAATTCCTCCATATTAGCAGGTTTAATATCTACAATGTCTGGAAACTGCGTTAAGGATATTTTTTATGTAAGCAATCATTTCTCAATACATCACACTGAAGCTGAATATATTGCATTAAAGAGGGCAAGAGACCACCAAGTATATCTATAAACACACAGCAGGCTCAAAGGACAACTGAAGTGTGTGGGATATGGAGGTTGCCATTTTTATTTCCTTTTAAGCAATACCAGTTGCCTGGCTGTCCTCCTGATCCTCTGCCTCTGATACTTTTAGCCATAGACCCTGAACAAGCATGCAGCAGATCAGAGGTTTCTGACATTATTATCAGGTCTGGCAAGACTAGCTGCATGCTTGTTTCTGGTGTTATTCAGACACTACTGCAGCCAAATAGATCAGCAGGGCTGCCAGGCAACTGGTATTGTTTAAAAGGAAATAAATATGGCAGCCTCCGTACGCTTCTCACTTCTGTTGCCCTTAGCAACTATGCAGCAAAGTGGAAATGTGTAAGCACATCCTCATGATTTGTTCTATAAAGGCTCGTACACATGGTGTACTAAAGGGAACGAAGGGTCCATCAGACCCTCCCGCTGGGCGTGTGTACAGTCAGTCTGCAGACTGATAAGGATGTTTCTGAACGATCCGCTCAGCGGGAGGGTCTGACGGACCCGTCGTTGCCTTTAGTACGGCGTGTGTACGAGCCTTAAGTCTGCAAGTGATAAATATATTAAAGTGTCCCTTCCACAATAAACATCGCCTAGATAACAGGCGCACATAACTGTGTAAACTCTTCAAAGGGAGGGGGAATTACCTTTTGGTCACAGTGCCCTGGTCTTATCTGAAATAGGAAGCTTTCTGTTATTTGCGTGTTGAGATAAGCCAGACACTTAAGCTAAAAAAAAAAACGAAACAAAACAACTTTTCACAATGTCGCTGGTACGGTACAGTTGTGCAAGTTAAGCAAAGGCACCCAGACCAGGTAAAAAGAAAAAAAAAAATTGTGACATATAGTGACCTAATTAGGGGAAAAAAAGTGGTACACACACACGGGGCACTATTTTTTGGCAATTTTATTTAGATACGTATACTAGTTAAAAATAATAATAATGATACTAGCCACTGTAATCCACCCAAACAGATCTGAGAGACCTCCTGCTGCCTAAAACAGAAAACGGTTTCTTCCTGCCGGGTACCATCCCAAGGGAGATTGTTAATAGTGATGGTCACTACGAGTACCAATGAGTACATAGCTACTCATAATCGAAATTTAGATTTGATAGTGCTGCCCGCGGGGGTGGGCGGGGTTAACTTACCCATGCCACCGCCTGTAGCCAATATGTTCCACTTGGTCCACATAAAGCGGATCTGAGATGAAAAACTAACTATAACAAGTAACTTGTCTATATAGCTTATCTAAAGTCTAGATAGTGTACACAGCAAATCTAGCTGCAAACAGCTTCAACAGTTTATGATTATTTATTCCTGTGATACGACAGCAGCCATGTTCTGTTTGTCACATTACACACAGGCAAGCTGCTCTGCATCTCCAGCCCTCAGCCTGTGACAAATTCAGTCCCCTCCTCCCGGCCTCTGAAATCTCTGGCTAGTAACCTCCTCCTCCTGCCCAGACTGAGCTCCCATAAGCCTTTGCTACAGTGCCAAGGCACATAAAGAGCTGTGGGCGAGTCATGTTTAGTTTATAGGGAATTAAAAATATTAAAACCATAAAAAAAAAAAGTATTTGGCTTGAGGAATGCCCTATAAAACTATATGAAAGGAACACAATTATGCGATGAGTAAAAGTTTATCTCGGATCCACTTTAACTCCACTACTTTAAACCTGGAAGGAGGAAGTAGTGAGGTTATGTGGACCACGAGTGGAACGCATCAGCTATAGGCAGCAGCATAGACAAGTTAACAACCCTCTCCACCGCAGGCAGTGCTATTCAATTTGGCTACGTACTCATAGCTACTTGTAGTGACGATTACGAGTTGTTAAATCATCAGCGTGGCCTGGAGTCCTGCTATCACATCTGCTGTGTGACACCAGATTTCTGTTTTGGGCTGTGAAACAAGATATGGATCAATGTATTGCTCAATGAAGCCAGATACACCACCACCCGCCCATCCCCAAATCAGCAGAAATAAAATTTCCATCATGTTTGGTTAATGCTTCGTTTGTGGTTAAGGGCTCTGCCTCTGACACAGGAGACCAGGGTTCGGATCTCGGCTCTGCCTGTTCAGTAAGCCAGCACCTATTCAGTAGGAGACCTTGGGAAAGTCTCCCTAACACTGCTACTGCCTATAGAGCGCGTCCTAGTGGCTGCAGCTCTGGCGCTTTGAGTCCGCCAGAAGAAAAGCGCGATATAAATGTTATTTGCCTTGTCTGTCTTGTCTTGTGCCCATTTGCGCTGCAAAAATTAAGGATTTGTGCCACTTTCATTTTGTAGATAATAGCACTTGTTTTTCCAAGATAGCATCACCCAGCCCCCGTGCAATGGTAAGGAGAAAAAAGGGAGCATGCACCCTTATGGGAAAAAAGGTCGTCGCCATAGGCACCTATTATAAAAGCTAAAAGATGAAAATTTGGGTGCACACCGTCGCCCACTATCTGCCGGAATTTACTTCCTTTGCCGCAAATCGCGGCATTTCCGATGGCTTCGATATGCGGCAAGGAAGGTTAAATTAGCGGCAGTGAAAGTAAATTTTGGTGCCCGATAGCATTGCGGTGAAAATGTTAATTGCAGCATTACATAGCAGCGCCGAAATGTACTTTTCCTGCCACTAATCAGGCACATCTGGGTGCCAGAATTTACCTTTCTTGCCGCATATCATAGCTTTGCAGCAGAGGGGGGGGGGCTTAGGTTTAGATGCCACTGGGATGGGGGGGGGGGGGGGGGGGGGGTCTTAGGGTTAGGCACCACCAAGGGAGGGTTAGGCATCAGTATAGGGAGGATTCTGTGTGAGAGTAGGGTTGGGTTTAGCCATAGTAAAATATTAGTTAACATTACCAATATTTTACTAATAGAGTCCAGCAGTAGGGTATCGCTAATTAAAGCGATATTCTACTAGTGGCAATCGCTTGCACCCTTTTTTCATATATGCTCGTACTGGATATGAATCTGGTTTGGTTGGGTAGGGCTGTATTTGTGCGTCAGAATTTTTTTTTTTTTTAAATAGTTTTTGAGATCTGCAAGTTTTTATAAAGGTCAAACGTTCACTCTTTGCCTTTGCACTGCTGTAGTGGGGCAACGTGAACTTTTGACCTTTATAAAAACTTGCAGATCTCAAAAACTATAATAGATATAATGATTAAGTTTGCAGTACAAATGAGCACAAGCACAGCCCTACCCAACCATACCGGTTTCATGACGGTAGGCTGTTTTATGGTGGCTGGGTGGTGTTATTGTCTGGGGAAAAATAAGTAAAATTATCTTTATAATGAAAACAGCACAAATCTCAATTTTTGCAGCACAAATGCAGCACTAACCAATCATGTTGAATTTTGATTTCTGCTGATTTGGGGAGGGGGTTCAGATTTATGGAGCCCTTACCTGCTCACCACATTTGTATAAGAGTTTATCTACAGCCTGTTGCCTCAAACTAGTCTGGCCACTTACTGACTTCTATCAGCAGGCCATTTCCAGCTCCAGTGAATGTTTTTACAATTTTCACACTATTCGGAGTAAGGCCTGGACCCCACTGGGAGCGATTTTCTAAGCGTTTGTGGTTTGAAAAGCTCTTGCTAATGTAATGCTATGAATGTGATCCCACTTGAGCGATGCGATTTTATCAAAATCCCCCATCACATTGCATTAGCAAGAGCTTTTCAAAATCATTAGAAAAGGCTGCTGGTGGGTTTGAGCTCTAAGACTGTTTTTCATGAGAATCCCAGGTGATCAGCAGTAACAAAGACCCAAACCATCCATGTCCGGAGCTCACACAATTATGCCAGTGTCAAAATAACTGCTAGTACATTTTTTACCCCATTCAACTGTTTGACCTGAGCACTGGCTGGCTTTCATGACATTTGTCTGCATGACTTTAGGCACTCCTGCCACGATTGGTTGATTAGATCATTGCATGAACAGGAAGTTGCGCAGGTGATTACACAGTGAATAAGCGCACACCATAAAGCACGGGCAGCACAGCGGTGTGGTGGTTGGCACCCTTGCCTTGCAACGCTGGGTCCCCAGTTCGAATCCCAGCCAGGGCACTATCTGCAGGAAGTTTGCATGTTCTTCCTGTGTCTGTGTGGGTTTCCTCCGGGCACTCCAGTTTCCCCCCACATCCCAAAAACATACAGATAAATTAACTGGCTTCCCCTCTAAATTGGCCCTAGATTACGATACATACACCACGATACACACATAGACATAGGGACTCTGGTAGGGACTAGATTGTGAGACCCTCCGAGGGACAGTTAGTGACAAGGCGATATACTCTGTACAGCGCTGCGGAAGATGTTGGCTCTATATAAATACTAAATAATAATAAAACAAATAAAACAGCAAAGCATGAGGTTACATAAAACTGATGCAATCATAAAATGCAAACAGTAGAAGCATCGAGCCCCCTATGACATACGTATACGGTTCACCAGAAAAGGATACTAAAACTTCTATCTGTAATTTCTAAATGCCATAAATTAATTCTCAGGTCATCAGCAGAAAGGTATGTTTCATGGTCGCTATTTACTGAAATAGAGTTTATGTGATACGTATGTGCATTAGCAAATATCCTCCGCGGACTTGCTTCAACCATTAGGTCCATGGGCCTCAATATTGGCACCTGAGAGGGGACAAGAAAAAACACAGTCAATACACACAGCGTACATACAGAGGGCGCTATTGTACCTCAGAATGCCACTTCCTCTCCACACACTGTACTGACAACAGAGTTCTGACTACTGAAGTTCTGTCCATTTCCAATCCCTACCAAGGAGGAGGCCAGGGGGGCAGTATGAGGAAACTAGGATCAGCGTTGCCACCTAGGGACAAATGAACTAAGGTATATGGAGGCTGCCATATTTATTTCCTGCTAAAGTGGATCCGAGATAAACTTTTACACATTGCATAATTGTGTTCCTTTCATATAGTTTATACGGCATTTCTCAAGCCAAATACTTTTTTGTTTTTGTTTTAATACTCTAATTCCCTATAAACTAAACAAGCCTCGCCCACAGCGCCTTTTGTGCCTTGGCACTGTAGCAAGGGCTTATGGGAGTTCAGCCTGGGCAGGGGGAGGAGGTGGTTACTAGCCAGAGATTTCAGAGGCCGAGGGGAGGAGGAGAGGGGACTGAATTTACACACAGGTAAGCTGATAGCATCTCCAGCCCTCAGCCTGTGACAATGTGACAAACAGAACATGGCTGCCCTCATTGTATCACAGGAATAAATAATCAAACTTTTGAAGCTGTTTGCAGCTACTGTAGATTTGCTGTGTAAACTATCTAAACTTTAGATAAGATATATAGACAAGTTACTTGTTATAGTTAGTTTTTCATCTTGGATCCGCTTTTAGCAATACCAGTTGCCTGGCTGTTCTACAGATCTATTTGGCTGCAGTAGTGTCTGAACAACACCTGAAACAAGCATGCAGCTAATCTTGTCAGAGCTGACAATAATGTCAGAAACACCTGATCTGCTGCATGCTTGTTCAGGGTGTATGGCTGAAAGTATTAGAGGCAGGTATTAGAGGAGTATTAGATGAACAGGGCAGCCAGGCAACTGGTATTGCTTAATTAACGACCGCCTAACGCCGACAGGCGTCGGCAGGTCGAAGTGGTGTTTCCATGGAAACGGCCGCTTGTACGAGTGGCTGAAATCCCCGGTGTTCAGCATCGCCGTAAAGGAGATCGGTGATCCCCGGCCTCTGATTGGCCGGGGATTGCCGGCATCTGATAGGCTGAAGCCTATCAGAGGCAGTGCAGGACGGATCGCCGTCCTGTGCCGCCCATGGGAAGGAGGGGAGGTAGAGTGGGAAGGAGAGGGAGGCTGGAAATCGCTGCGGAGGGGGGCTTTGAGGAGCGGTGGCGATCAGACCCCCCCCCCCCAGCAGGTCATCCCCCTGATGGGGGAAAAAAAAAGGGAGGGGGGGGAGGAGGTGGCTAATCTGATCGCCCTGCGTCAATCCTGATCTGTGCTGCGGGCTGGAGAGCCCACGCACCACAGATCTGCAAAACATAGCCCGGTCCTTAAGTGGTTAAAAGGAGATAAATATGGCAGCCTCCTTATCCCGCTTACTTCAGTTGTCCTTTAAAGCAGACCTGAACTCAGAACTCCTCTCTGCTCTAAAAGATAGGCAGCAGCAAAATAACTTTTAAACTAAAAATAGTTCTTTGTTACAGCTGATATAAATCCTAAAATAAATCTGCTCTGTTTCTACTTCCTGCTTTCATGGAAGCAGACATATTAACATCCTGTGCTTTCAAATGAGCTTATCTGCCATAGGCAGTCATGTGACACAGAGATCCAATTACAACGTGTGATTAGTCACAGATGAGGGGGACAGACTAAACTCTCTAAATACATACAGGGTGCATTTCTCTAGGTCTCCTCCTGTCCTGTGCAGGAGTTCAGGTCCACTTTAAAATCATCTCTTTGACCAGCCTTTCACTATCAAGGACCACAAAGCATCTGACAGTTGCAAAGTACCCAGACATGTTTGTAGCCAAGTGAGGAAGGAAAACACTTAAAGTTAACCCTTCTGACCGGAACACCAGCCCTGTCACAAAGGCACAATAAAAAGCGACTCGTAAAAGTATAAGTGGAGTTCGGGATGAATTATTTAATAGGAGCGAGAGGCTGAGAATCCGAGCTCAGTTACCTGCCCTGGTTGTGAATTCCATTGTATGGATGTTGTTTAGACAGTCTCTGAGCGGTATGGGGCGGTCCCACAGATATGCCAGGACTGAGGTGAGTGGACCTGAAGAAGGGGCACTGGGCGTGGCAGCCTAATTCATGAGTTTTATTCCCGCCTTTTTCCCCAACTAGTGTTATTTTGGGGCAGCTTTAAGGAACCCCCATACACTAGCCGATTTTCCATGGCAGATTCAATTAAATCTTCCAGAGATCGATGCCCCAACATGCCCACCCCACAGTCATTTTTATCAGAAATTGTATAGATTTTATGATCGCACTTGAAAGGGGGAGGAGTGACTCTAGATCGACAGCCCATTAGGCAGTGTAAAACTGCAGTTTGATAGATACCGTATATACTCGCATATAAGCCTATTTTTTTAGCACAAAAAATATGCTGAAAAAATATATGCGAGTCAGTGGAGCAGAATGGCTGGTGGAGCAGGTTATGTTACTGGCAGAGGAGTGTAAGGATTGTGCACTAGTGATCCTGCTCTTGCCAGCTGGCTCCCTGCTGTCTATGCCCCCCCCCCCCCCCCCATCCTCTGCAACATGGTGTGCAGAGTGAGCTGCTCAAGACTACCTGTGTCCCCTGGCTTGTGGCGTGCAGAGAGTGCAAGCAACGTGACAGTGGTGCAATGATCCGGAATTTTTCCTGTGTGGCGTCTTGAGACACAGCTGTATCATCCTGGGGCACATCTGGCTATGGGGAGGCTAGCTGACCTGACTGGGGGCACACCCGGCTTCTATAGAGGGGGCTATACTGGGTAAGGGGCTTATTTGCAAATCACTTTTTCCTGTTTTTTTTTTAGGGAAAAGGGAGTACCTCAGCTTATAAATGGGTCGGCTTTTATGCGAGTATACACTCACCTAACAGATTATAAGGTACACCATACTGATATGGTGTTTGACCCCCTTTCGCCTTCAGAACTGCCTTAATTCTATGTGGCATTCATTCAACAAGGTGCTGAAAGCATTCTTTAAAAATGTTGGTCCAAATTGATAGGATAGCACCTTGCAGTTGATGGAGATTAGTGGGATGCACATCCAGGGCATGAAGCTCCCGTTCCATCACATCCCAAAGATGCTCTATTGGGTTGAGATCTGGTGACTGTGGGGGCCATTTTAGTACAGTGAACTCATTGTCATGTTCAAGAAAAAATTTGAAATGATTCGAGCTTTGTGACATGGTGCATTATCCTGCTGGAAGTAGCCATCAGAGGATGGGTACATGGTGGTTATGAAGGGATGGGCATGGGCAGAAACAATGCTCAGGTAGGCCCTGGCATTTAAATGATGCCCAATTAGCACTAAGGGGCCTAAAGTGTGCCATGAAAACATCCCCCACACCATTACACCACCACCAGCAGCCTGCACAGTGGTAACAAGGCATGATGGATCCAAGTTCTCATTCTGTTTATGCCAATTTCTGACTCTACCAAGACTCATCAGACCAGGCAAAATTTTTCAGTCTTCAACTGTCCAATTTTGGTGAGCTGGTGCAAACTGTAGCCTCTTTTTCCTATTTGTAGTGGAGATGAGTGGTACCCGGTGGAGTCTTCTGCTGTTGTAGCCCATCCGCCTCACGGTTGTGCGTGTTGTGGCTTCACAAATGCTTTGCTGCATACCTCGGTTGTAACGAGTGGTTATTTCAGTCAACGGTGCTCTTCTATCAGCTTGAATCAGTCGGCCCATTCTCCTCTGACCTCTAGCATCAACATGGCATTTTCGCCCACAGGACTGCCACATACTGGATGTTTTTCCCTTTTCACACCATTCCTTGTTAACTCTAGAAATGGTTGTGCGTGAAAATCCCAGTAACTGAGCAGATTGTGAAATACTCAGACCGGCCCATCTGGCACCAACAACCATGCCACGCTCAAAATTGCTTAAATCACCTTTCTTCCCATTCAGTTTGGAGTTCAGGAGATTGTCTTGAGCAGGACCACACCCCTAAATGCATTGGAGCAACTGCCATGTGATTGATTGATTAGATAACTGCATTAATGAGAAACTGAACAGGTGTGCCTAATAATCCTTTAGGTGAGTGTATATGGTATTACATTTCATGATGAAATCTTCTGATAGGAATCTGATCAGAGAGGGATCTGTTCCTTCTTACTATCTGTTGGGCCATCTATTATTGTATGGCCACCTTTAAAGACAAAGACTTATATCGCACTTTTCTCCTGGCGGACTCAAAGCGCCAGAGCTGCAGCCACTAGGACGCGCTCTATAGGCAGTAGCAGTGTTAGGGAGACTTGCCTAAGGTCTCCTACTGAATAGGTGCTGGCTTACTGATCAGGCAGAGCCGAGCTTCAAACCCTGGTCTCCTGTGTCAGAGGCAGAGCCCTTAACCATTACACTATCCAGCCACATATCCAGCTATAGATGATACAAACCTCCACAACATGGTCTGCATTTGTCAAAACGTGCAAATAGTTTAAAGTGGACCTGAAGCTAGAGGGATATGGAGGCTGCCATATTTATTTCCTGTTAAACAATACCAGTTGCCTAGCAAACCTACTGATCTCTTTGGCTGCACTAGTGTCTGAATCATACACCTGAAACAAGCATGCTGCTAATCCAGTCAGACTTCAGTCAGAAACATCTGTTCTGCATGCTTTTTCAGAGCTACTAGAGGCAGAGGGTCAGCAGGACAGCCAAGCAATGTGGATTGTTTAAAATTAAATGTCAGCCTCTATTTCCCTCTTCACTTTAAAGGAGACCTGAACTCTAACAGGAAAGAAGAACACCACTGAGAAATCCCCCGTGTCCACCCTGCATGTGTTCATAGAGAACAGCCTGTCTAATTCTCCCTGCTCAGCAAGTAATGATCTAGTGTAATTTGAGCTCTAAGCTGTCTGCCGAGTTTAGAGCCAATATGTAAACACGGGAGGTTAACCCTTTCTGTGCTCCCAGCAAACCAGGAAGTAACTACACTGCAGCATCTCTGTGTGAGCTCTATAAGCTGTAACAAGGAAATAAAGAGGATGACAATTATACTAAGGCAGGGGACGCACTTGACTGTTTTCGTGCACGTTTTCTGCACAGAAGAACTGAGAATGCGTGTTAATCAATGTGCTAGTTCACACTTGATACATTTTTTCGCAGAATATAGACAAAAAAAATCTGACAGCAATGCGGGATAACTCTGCAAATTTTGTCCGTTTTCTCTATCAATTGCATTAGCTGCTGTGAAAAAACGTGTGCGTTTTACTGCATACAAACACACATGGTGTGCAATTCATGAAAATGAAAGTGGGCGTGGTTTAGCGTTACATTTAGGATTAGTTATCTCCTTCACTGCTCTGTGGTTATTCCTGTCAGATCATTGCTGACAGAGAAGATGGAGCCATGTGAAGTGGTTATGGATCAGCTGAGAGTGACTCAAAGGCGCAGAAAAGCAAGAATAAGGTCTAGAACCATATCAATTTGCAAGAGAATGGATTTATTTGCTATACCAGGACATCGGCATTTCTCTTGAATCATCTTGTAAGAGAACACAGGCAGTGCCAGGGTTAACTAAATTGCTAGCTGCACTACATATTTTTCAGAAAAGGCACTTTTATTTAAAAAATCAAATTGTGGATTGTCCCAAGCCACTTCCAGAATCCTGGTCCAGGTGTTTAGCCCTATTCGGAATGTTACTACGTGGTGTTCGAAAGACTGCCTTTTTACCTACAATCCCACGGGAATCTTATGGCCTTGTGTTAAATTACCGCTGTAAAATTGAAATATCGACAAGTTACCCGAATGGTTACCGCATTGTTATCAAATTCACACCGAATGCGGAAAAACCTTGATGAATACAACTAGAAAATTGATAAACTTCGAATTCGGTAATTTACGAACTGGAAAAAGCTATCGCAAAGACAATGATGAATCGAGGCCATGGTGTGCAAAAAAATGCATGCAGAAAAACGTGCACAGAAAACAGTCAAGTGTGTCCCCTGCCTAAGCGGAAGTGCCATACAAACAGCAAGTGAGCCAATGACAGACAGATCAGGCAGTTACCCGTAAGGAAGTGATTCTAAAAGGATCTCGTAGTCGGCCGTCGTCATCCTTTAAGTTGTAGCCTTCCACTCTTTTATCACGTTCGCTAATTTTCCACAACTTTATTGTTTTGTCTACAAAAGAAAAAAAATTGCGAGATTTATGAACAGCCATATCAAGTCATAGAAAACAAAAATTACATACCTTATATACTCGCGTATAAGCCTAATTTTTCAGCACAAAAAAATGTGCTGAAAAGTTACCCCCTTGGCTTATATGCGAGTCAGTGTAGCAGAACGGATGGTGTAACAGGTTTTGTTACTGGCAGAGGAGTGTAAGGATCGTGCACTAGTGATCCTACTATTTCCAGCTGGCTCCCTGCTGTGTCTGTGCCACCCATCCCCTGCAACATGGTGTGCAGAGTGCACTGCTCAAGGCTGCCTGTGTCCTCTGGCTGGTGGTCCGTAGCGTGCAAGCAATGTGTCAGCGGTGCAACGATCGGGGATTCTTCCTGTGTGGCAATCGCTGTGTCTCATATCTATGACGCCAAATAGTGTCATCTTGAGACACAGCTGTATCATCCTTGGGGTACATCTGGCTATGGGGAGGTGGCTGACTTTTACTGAGGGAACATCTGGCAACTGGGGAGGGCGCTATACTGGGGAGGGGAGCCTTTTGTCATGCTGCCCCTACACTTTGGAACTCCCTGCCACACCCAATCAGGACAGCCCCATCCCTGGAAGCATTTAAGTCTAAACTGAAAACCTACCTTTTCAGTCTGGCATTCATGAACATCTGACTATCTCCTCTGTAACACAACCCAGCCTGAAACCCTGTATTAATCTGAGACACAGCTATGCGCTTTGAGTCCTATGGGAGAAAAGCGCTTTACAAATGTTATTGTATTGTATTATTGTATTGTATATTTCTAACATTTTTTATTTTATAAGCTTGTAAATAGTGATGGACGCAAATCTGAAAAAAATGCACCTTTATTTCCAAATAAAATATTGGCGCCATACATTGTGATAGGGACAATTTAAATGGTGTAATAACTGGGACAAATGGGCAAACAAATATACATAGGTTTTAATTATGGTAGCATGTATTATTTTAAAGCTATAACAGCTGAAAACTGATAAAGAACACATTTTTTTCCATTATTTCCTTAATATTCCTGTTAAAATGCATTTATAAAAAAATTCTTAGCAAAATGTACCACCCAAAGAAAGCCTAATTGGTGGTGGAAAAAAACAGATATCGATCAATTCATTGTGATAATTAGTGATAAAGTTATTGGGGAATGAATGGGAGGTGAAAATTGCTCTGATGCATAAGGTAAAAAATCCCGCGGACTGAAATGATTAAAGCACCAGCTATGAAAGCTACAAAGCTACATTACAATATTTTGCATCTAACCTAAAGTTGTTGCAAATGTATGCAAATTTTATGCAAATACTGTATATGCAGTTTGAAAATGGACAAATCAAATTAAACCCAGGTTTAAAGCGGAACTGTAGATAACTATCAAACACACTGTTTCACTTACCTGGGGCTTCTGCAACCCCCTAGCAGCCTCCCTGTCCCGTGCCGGTCCTCTATGAGCCTCCGTTCTCCCGCCGCCGTTCTGAACCTCGACTTGCAAGTCGAGGCCAGCGCAGCCCTGGCACGCGTATCTGTTCTTCGCATTCACCCACTATTGCAGAGGGGAACAGGAAGAAAGGATATGCGTTGCCAGAGCCGCGCAGGCGCAGTGGCCCGGCGGCGGAACTGAAACTAGCTGGCGGCGGGAGAACGAAGGCTCGTGGAGGACCGGCGCGGGACAGCTGTTGAGGGCTTGGGGAAGCCCCAGGTAAGTGAAACAGTGTGTTTGATAGGCATCTACAGTTCCGCTTTAAATTGATTGGTCCATTTTCAAACTGCATAGATTTGCATAAAAATTAATAAAGCAGAATTGTCGGGCATAAAATCAAATGCCATTTACCCACTGCTCTGTGTTTACTATGCAGCCTGCAACCTGACCCTGCATTGCAAGCACTTCAATCTATTCAGAAATGTTTCTAATGTAACATTTTATTTTAGGCAGCCTGGCATCATCTGGTACATTGCCCATGAAAAGGAAGCTTGTCATCACTCCTCCCACATTCTTGCTCCTAACTGATTGGCTGAGGGTAGTTCAGTGAGCTGCTGAAATCTGATCCATGCTGTGCTCACACGTGTTTACAAGCTAGCTATGACAGTGCAGTTTCTAGGAGGAAAAAAAAAGTGAGGGAGGAAATGACCTCAAAAGTCAGTCAGAAAATGCCAGGAACACAATTCTCTTTACTTACTATATAAAATTCACTGAAATCAAAATGTGGGCAGTACAATACATGTTATGTAAGTAGAACAAGTAGTTATCTACTTATATGTGTGTTTTTTTTTCCTGGGATATTATGGCTGCCCCTGCTGCTTTAAAGAGGAGCTGTCAGCCATAATATCTCAGAATAGAACATCACACATCACATATACAAGTAGATAAATATTTGCTCTACTTACATAGCATGTGTATTGCACTGCCCACGTTTTGATCTTAGTGATTTTTCTACAGTAAAAAAAAAAAATCCTTCTTAGCATTTCCCATTTTAACTGTGGCTATTTTGATGCCAATCCTGATGCAATTTCCTCCCTGTTGCATTGTCTCAGCATGAGAAATATTGGCCAGAGAGGAACAGAGGTGTGGGAGGGGAAAACAGGAGGGAAAGGGGCTTCAGCCAATCAGGCTGCATTAGTTAAAGTAGTAGTACTGCGCCTGCGTAGTCCGCTCCACGTGGCGGTGATTGACAGTGCCGCTCGCGCAGGCTCAGTACAGGCCGACCTAAAGGTCAGCCTGAGGTCATCGCTGGGGACCGGGAGGGAGCTCCGGCAAACGGCTGCGGGGAGAGCTGCGGCGAGGGACATGCTGGGAGCTTAGGGCTGGAGAAAGCCCCGGGTAAGTAGCGCTTATTTTCTTAAAATTCGCCTGATAACTCCTTTAAGTCTGAGGAGAAGCAAAAAAAAAAAGGACAACCCAGCATGCCCTGCAACTCCTTTGTACGTAACAAATTGTGTGTACCAAATAAGAGTCAGGTAAACACGGGAATGATAATTTATAAACAAGAAAAGTAAGAGTGATTTTAACTTTTGGATTGCCTGGTTAGCATCCTTATTACTTGTTTACCAGATAAAAATAAAGAATTGATTTTTGATTTTATGCCCGACAGTTACACTTCAACAACAAACAAGCAGCATTTGGAATGGCTTACGATTGGCTATGTACTTACCATTGGTTGAAAGTAAGAAATGGGCAGCGTTTTGCTGTGGCAACCACCTAATTTTATTAATTTTTTCTTCTATTTCTAGACTTTTTAAGTAGTCGAATTCAGGTTCATGGCTCTGAAAGGTGCTGTAAACATTGTATTCACCCCGAGATTGAGGACGGTTTTTACTCTGTAGAAGAGAAGGTGTGCTGTTATTACATCACAGTGCAGACTTCCTTTACTATTTAAACTAAATATTAAGCCAGTACGTTAAAGAGGAAATGTAGTGGGAAAAAAAAATGTGACATAAAATAGCTTGTGTTTTGTTTTTTTTACATTTGTTAACTAGTCAGTGTTAGCCCATTGTAAAACCTATCCTCTCCCTGATTTACAATCTAGGCTGTTTAGCTATGTGAATCCGCATAGCTAAACAGCCTAGGCTAAGCATCACTAAATGGGCGGGGCTACAAACCAATATATAGCAATATAAAGTGTGTTTCTGGTGCTGAAACCAGGAGACTTACAGTAAAATGGGTATTGGCTAAATAATTTACTGCATTCTGCTATATGTCACTATGTGGTGACGTTGCACATCTCTGGCCACCACAGTGCATGCTGGGAGATGAGACATCAAGGAACTACTCTACTATCTCCCGGCATGCATTGCAGCAGCCAGGGACACGCAACCCCACCGGACATGTCGGATTGAATCGAATCGGTGTAGATGGGTCTTTAGGCCTTGTCCACACTTCTCCGCACAGCCGCGCGTCACTGCAGTGAATGGGTCAGCGCTGCGCTTTGCCCCAAAAATGTGTGCAGCTGTGCGATAGCACACATAGTCTGAGCAGCAAACAGTGGTGTCTAAACACTTCTGATCCTCCTGCGTGCGACAACGCATATAGTGTGAATGAGGCCTTATACTAACCTCTCTGCCCTTTTGCCCAAGTGTACCAGAGACTAATTAAAAGTGTGTGTGTGTGTGTGTGTGTGTGTGTGTGTGTGTGTGTGTGTGTGTGTGTGTGTGTGTGTGTGTGTGTGTGTGTGTGTGTGTGTGTGTGTGTGTGTGTGTGTGTGTGTGTGTGTGTGTGTGTGTGTGCGTGTGTGTGTGTGTGTGTGTGTGCGTGTGTGTGTGTGTGTGTGTTGGGGCTTACTGCGCATGCACGGCCTGTCTACACACGCCCCATAGCCAGAAGAGTACTGTGCAGGCACAGAATGCTCTCTGGCAGGGGAGATGGTGCGGCTGGACTGCGCCGACTGGTGGAATTACCGGCTGCCTAGTGGAGGATGCAGGGGGCAGAGGAGGATGGCGAGGGAGTGACCAGCCTGGAAGGTACATTTTAACTTTTGATGCAAATGACTCTCTTCCCAATAAATATACATCCGATGACTGCACAATGATCTATATCAGTGGTCCTCAAACTAAGGCCCACGGGCCAAATGTGGCCCCCTGAGGCTTTTTTACCGGCCCCCCACACACAAAATGTATTACTTATAGATACGGTCAGCTAGATATTGGTGGTTCACATATAGAATAGCAGTGCTGGCACCACCCATCCACATGGAAGCCAGAAAGCAGTAATTCATTGATTTTCAATCAAATTCCACATCAGGTGACACTGCTGTCCACTGCAGGTTGTCACCTGGGTATGCTTCACTGTCTGGCCCACAGACTTCTACATCATTTTATGTATACTCCGGCCCCCCAGCAGTCTGAAGTATGTTGACCCGGCCCTCGACTCAAAACATTTGGGGACCCCTGATCTATATGAACGGCTGCAGCCAGAATACTGAAGCCGCACATTTTGCAGAATATTTGCGCCCCTCCAGCAGGTTTGGCCACGACTGTACATGCCTGGTCCCGTATAGCGGCGATCGCTGGGGTAAAACGTCTCAAAGAGGAGAAAACTCAGGAAAACAAACCTCTTGTTCCCTTTGAAATATGACCACTCTTCCTCCTTTGTCTCCTGTAGCTAGCAAGTCTCCAGAGAAGTTAAACTCAACCGTTGAAATTATGTCAGCTAAAAGAAAGAAAACAATGACGTTATACTTTTAAATGGTTTACAATCAGAAAGGTTTTACAATCACAGCTGTAAAAGTGCATCATCATGAATTGATAAGTACAGTTTTTAATAAACTGGTATATCATTTTCTACATATTCAAGTAAGATACGTCACTGACTGTCCCCAGAGGAGCTCACAATCTAATCCTACCATAGTTATAGTCTAATGTCCTACCATATTATTATGTATTTATATAGCACTGGCATCTTCTGCAGCACTTTACAGAGTACATAGTCAGGTCACCGACTGTCCCCAGAGGAGCTCGCAGTCTAATCCTCACCATAGTCCTAGTCTAATGTCCTACCATATTATGTATTTATATAGCACTGACATCTTCTGCAGCTCTGTACAGAGTACATACAGTAGTCATGTCACTAACTGTCCTTAGAGGGGCTCACAATATAATCCTACCATAGTCATAGTATAATGTCCTACTATATTATTATTATTATTATGTATTTATATAGCACTGACATCTTCTGCAGCACTGTAGAGTACAGTCATGTCTGAGAGGAATACAGAGGCTGACATTTATTTCCTTTCAAATAATACTGGTTGCCTGGTTGTACTGCTGCTCCTCTGACCCCAATAATAAAGCCATAGACCCTAAACAAGCATGCAGATCCGATATTTCTGACTGAAGTATGACTGGATTAGCTGCATGCATGTTCCAGGTGTGTCATTACGGATGCCTGAAAGGTCAGCAGGGCTGCCAGGAAATTAGTATTGTTTAAAAGGAAATAAATATGGTTGCCCCCATATCCCTCTCCCCTCGGGTTCCCTTTATGTAAGTTGGAGAGGTTGTGCAGAGGGCACTCGGACAGTTTTAATGTTTACACATTTTTGTGAACTAAATCCATTCTCATGAGACAACACTGACCCCAACTATGTACAAAGAAAAAGCAGCTCAGAATAAACCACCGACAAACCTGGCAAAGAAAATGCTAAAATAAGCCAACAAACCACCACAATAAATCAAACTGTCACTGAACAACACATTCCGAAAGGACGCCACCAGGGAATCTGCCCCACATCTCCATGGTAACCAGAAAGTCATCTAACAGGGTCACTTCTAAACCAGGTAAACTAGCAGCTGATGTGAAACCTTCACACAACTAAAATATCACCACACACACACCAACAACTAAAATATCACCACACACACACCAACAACTAAAATATCACCACACACACACCAACAACTAAAATATCACCACACACACACCAACAACTAAAATATCACCACACACACACCAACAACTAAAATATCACCACACACACACCAACAACTAAAATATCACCACACACACACCAACAACTAAAATAGCACCACACACACACCAACAACTAAAATATCACCACACACACACCAACAACTAAAATATCACCACACACACACCAACAACTAAAATATCACCACACACACACCAACAACTAAAATATCACCACACACACACACACACTAACAACTAAAATATCACCACACACACACACACACTAACAACTAAAATATCACCACACACACACACACTAACAACTAAAATATCACCACACACACACACACACTAACAACTAAAATATCACCACACACACACACACACCAACAACTAAAATATCACCACACACACACCAACAACTAAAATATCACCACACACACACCAACAACTAAAATATCACCACACACACACCAACAACTAAAATATCACCACACACACACCAACAACTAAAATATCACCACACACACACCAACAACTAAAATATCACCACACACACACCAACAACTAAAATATCACCACACACACACCAACAACTAAAATATCACCACACACACACACACACACACACTGGACACAGACACACACACACACACACACACACACACACACTAACAACTAAAATATCACCACACACACACACACACTAACAACTAAAATATCACCACACACACACACACTAACAACTAAAATATCACCACACACACACCAACAACTAAAATATCACCACACACACACTAACAACTAAAATATCACCACACACACACCAACAACTAAAATATCACCACACACACACCAACAACTAAAATATCACCACACACACACCAACAACTAAAATATCACCACACACACACCAACAACTAAAATATCACCACACACACACCAACAACTAAAATATCACCACACACACACTAACAACTAAAATATCACCACACACACACCAACAACTAAAATATCACCACACACACACACACACTAACAACTAAAATATCACCACACACACACCAACAACTAAAATATCACCACACACACACCAACAACTAAAATATCACCACACACACACCAACAACTAAAATATCACCACACACACACACACCAACAACTAAAATATCACCACACACACACTAACAACTAAAATATCACCACACACACACTAACAACTAAAATATCACCACACACACACACACAAACAACTAAAATATCACCACACACACACACACCAACAACTAAAATATCACCACACACACACCAACAACTAAAATATCACCACACACACACCAACAACTAAAATATCACCACACACACACACACACACACACACACACACACACTGGACACAGACACACACACACACACACACACACTAACAACTAAAATATCACCACACACACACACACACTAACAACTAAAATATCACCACACACACACACACACTAACAACTAAAATATCACCACACACACACCAACAACTAAAATATCACCACACACACACACACACACACACACACACACACTGGACACAGACACACACACACACACACCAACAACTAAAATATCACCACACACACACCAACAACTAAAATATCACCACACACACACCAACAACTAAAATATCACCACACACACACACACACACACACTGGACACAGACACACACACACACACACACACACACACACACACACACACACCAACAACTAAAATATCACCACACACACACCAACAACTAAAATATCACCACACACACACCAACAACTAAAATATCACCACACACACACCAACAACTAAAATATCACCACACACACACCAACAACTAAAATATCACCACACACACACCAACAACTAAAATATCACCACACACACACCAACAACTAAAATATCACCACACACACACCAACAACTAAAATATCACCACACACACACCAACAACTAAAATATCACCACACACACACCAACAACTAAAATATCACCACACACACACCAACAACTAAAATATCACCACACACACACCAACAACTAAAATATCACCACACACACACCAACAACTAAAATATCACCACACACACACCAACAACTAAAATATCACCACACACACACCAACAACTAAAATATCACCACACACACACCAACAACTAAAATATCACCACACACACACCAACAACTAAAATATCACCACACACACACACACACACACACTGGACACAGACACACACACACACACACACTGGACACACACACACAGACACACTGGACACACACACACTCACACACTCACACACTCACACACTCACACACTCACACACTCACACACTCACACACTCACACACTCACACACTCACACACTCACACACTCACACACTCACACACTCACACACTCACACACTACACACACTACACACACTACACACACTCACACACTACACACTACACACACTCACACACTACACACTACACACACCACACACACACCACACACACACACACACACACACACACACACACACACACACGTGTCTGCCTGCAAGTTCACAAACATACACACGTGTCTGCCTGCAAGTTCACAAACATACACACACGTGTCTGCCTGCAAGTTCACAAACATACACACACGTGTCTGCCTGCAAGTTCACAAACATACACACACGTGTCTGCCTGCAAGTTCACAAACACACACGTGTCTGCCTGCAAGTTCACAAACACACACGTGTCTGCCTGCAAGTTCACACACACACGTGTCTGCCTGCAAGTTCACACACACACACACACACACACACACACACACACACACACACACACACACACACACACACGTCTGCAAGTTCACAAACACACACGTGTCTGCCTGCAAGTTCACAAACACACACGTGCCTACCTGCAAGTTCACAAACAAACACTTGTGTGTGCCTGAAAATTTGCAAACACGCTTCTGCCTGCAAGTTCGCAGACACACACATACACGTGTCTGCCTGCAAGTTAGCGCGCGCGCGCGCACACACACACACACACACACACACACACACGTGCCTGCCTGCCAGTTCACAAACACACAAGCGCAATGCCAGCGACGTCAGCTTCGGGTCTGTACTATAAATAAAACAGAACGTATTCCCAGAAAATGCCCACATTTAAAGCTTCGCAGTGCTCCAGAAAAGCCTCCTGCGATGCTGAAAACAAGCAAAAATGTTCAAGCATTCCAGGTTTTTTTTGTAAATCTAGTTATATAAATGTTTGAAAGATATTTAAAGAGAACCAGTCGTAAATGGGCATTTTTACCAACATGAATACATTTGTTGTGAACCAGCAGTGCTATAGGCGGGGACAATGGTTCTGTGATCTGCTCTCTCTCTACCAGAGAATCGGGGAGAGTCAATGCGATTGCTAATACTGCCATTCCAAGCAGATATAAATTTGTGCAATCAAACAGCTGATGCTATTGCTAGCGGGTCCCAGCCCTCAATGTTCAGGATCTTGAAATACTAGTGTTGGTGCGGTAAGCAGGGCTGTGGGGTCGGAGCAATTTTGGGTACCTGGAGTCGGAGGTTTCATAAACCAGGGCTGTGGAGTTGGTACAAAAATCTTCCAACTCCCCAAAATTGCCCCGACTCAGACTCCACAGCCCTGTCATAAACTGAGGAGTCGGAAGATTTTTGTACCGACTCCACCGCCCTGGTGGTAAGTAATTTTGTCGAAACATGGGCACCAAAGCAGAATAAAATATATTAAAAGTAGTAGACCTAAGCCCGTTTAAAACAGGCTCGAGATCTGTGTCGGAAGAAGGCCCTCTCCTCCCTCCCCTGTGACCGCCGCACAGTCAGCGCGCATGCATGCGCTACCGCCCGCTCGGCCGGCACTCTGCTCCCTGTGTGTCAAGATTGTCCGTGCGCACATGCGCAGTAGCGCAAAGCACGGACACACACACAGGGACGCAGACACAGGGGAACTATTATATAGGATGGTCAATAGGATTAGTTACAAAACAAACAAAAAACAAGCCAAATACAGACACTTACCTAAGGAAAGGGAAGACTCTGGGTCCTATAGAACCTTCTCGCTCCTCTCCCGGTCCTTCGGGGGTCTTTAGAAGTCTTCAGGATCCAAGTCCTCCCGAAGACAGGCGGCTCCATACTGCGCACCCGCGAGTGCACGAGAGAGGGTGCTGGCGCGTGCGCAATACGGAGCAGCACTCGGGCTAACGAAGACTTTCCGAAGCCTCCCTTCGGAGCCGGGGAGAGCAGAATTTAAACAAAATTGGTTGAATATTGCTACAGAGAGCCAGCGCTGGAACGTGGGGATCAGGAGAAGAACGGGGAGGCTTTATAGGACCCACAGCCTTCCCTCTTAGGTATCTGGTTCATATTTTTTAAAGCTTCTCATTAAAGAGAACCCGAGGTGGGTTTGAAGAATATTATCTGCATACAGAGGCTGGATCTGCCTATACAGCCCAGCCTCTGTTGCTATCCCAAACCCCCCTAAGGTCCCCCTGCACTCTGCAATCCCTCATAAATCACAGCCATGCTGCTGACACAGCTTGTCAGAGCTGGCTGTGTTTATCTCTATAGTGTCAGTCTGCTGCTCTCCCCGTCTCCTGCAAAACTCCAGTCCCCGCCTGCATCCCTTCCCTCCCTGCTGATTGGAGGGAAGGGACGGGGGCAGGGACCGGAACTATGCAGGAGGCGGGGGAGCAGCTGAGACTGACACTACAGATGTAAACACAACCTCACAGCATGGCTGTGATTTATAAGGGATTGCAGAGTTCAGGGGGACCTTAGTGGGGTTTGGGATAGCAACAGAGGCTGGGCTGTATAGGCAGATCCAGCCTCTGTATGCAGATAACATTCTTTAAACACACCTCGGGTTATCTTTAACTTTAAAGGATAACTGAAGTGAGAGAGATTTGGGGGCTGCCATATTTATTTTCTTTTAAACAATGCACATTGCCTGGCTGTCCTGCTAATTAGAGGTGTTATGAACATCAGATTTTAGGTTCACAAATTTCCTCAAAAGTTTGCGAACCGGCTGTTTGCAGTGGGCGCCATAGACTTATATGGCAGGTGAACAGCCGCCGACTTTAAAGGTTAACAGCAAAGCCCCCTTATATGCTAGAAAAAAAAAACATATTTGCAGGGTATATGGAGGACAGTGGTTACAAGAGGATATGGGTGTGGGACCTTTTCCAAGAATATTGACATGGGAACCAGTGTGATCCAGCCCATAGAAAACTAGTCACTGTGAGCATACCATTCGGTTAGCAACGCACCAGTGTGAACTCAGTCTAATGCTACGTACACACATGCGACAACGATCGTTCGTTGAGGACGACGAACGAACTTTTAATTGACGAAAGAACGACCGAAGTAAAATTAGTTGTAAAAAGTGTGTAACGATCACATCGTTAGAACGAACGTTACACCACGTAAAAGCACTTAATGCGCCTGCGCATAAAATCGTAAAGTTCCTTGGAGAAAAAGTGAAATACGCATGTCCAGCCTGGTACGAACGATCGTTTCCAACGATGTACCACTTTTGCTAACGATCGTCGGTGGTAAAAATCCGCCAAGACAGAACTTTGTTTTGTAGCGATTTGCCTCGTTCGTCGTTTGCCTTAATAGTCGTTGGTTCGTTTTTTGTAACGATCGTCACAAACGACTATAGTCGCATGTGTGTACGCACCATTGGGGTCATTTTACACTATCAGTTGCTGTCAGTTGTAACTGAAAAGGCAACTGACGTGCAGGGTAATGCCCATGTTTCACTATGGCCTCTTTCAGACTATACGCTGAAAAACTGAAGCCTTTTCACAATGCACTGCTATGGAAACATAGCAACACATTAAAGGAAATCTAAACTGAGAGGGATATGGATGTTTCCTTTTAAACAATACCAGTTGCCTGGCAGTCCTGCTGATCTCTTTGGCTGCAGTAGTGGCTGAATCACACACCTGAAACAAGCATGCAGCTAATCCCGTCTGACTACAGTCAGAGCACCTGATCTGCATGCTTGTTGAGGGGCTGCGGCTAAAAGTATTAGAGACACAGGATCAGCAGGAGAGTCAGGGAACTGGTATTATTTTAAAAGGAAAAATCCATACCCCTCTCAGTTTAGGTTCCCTTTAAGGTAAAAGGGCCCTAAGTACACAGTCTACAATGCTCTCGTACACAGCAAATGTATCGAGATAAAATGCTGAGCGCAATATATTTCTACCAACACTCCAAACTGGTCTTCCTACAAAGCCTAATAAAATGACATCGGCAACCCTGGGCATGTCTAAAGCTGTTATAATTATATATAGAAAACAAAGCTCATTGTGGTTTTACAAAAAGAAAGCACACCGTCCAGGTTTCACACAATGCACAAACTACCACTTAATTCCTGGTGACATCACCAGCTAAAGCCACACCCTGCGCTCTCTCGTTTGAAGATCCAAATTGTGTCAAGTGGAATTCCATTAATTTCTCCCCCTTCCAGCATCAGATCTTTAAAGGGACTCCGAGCAGTGCAGAAACTATGGAAAGATGGATATCATTTTAAAGCTCTCTTTCTCCTCTTTCCAATGATATATAAACCGCCGCCTTACGCCTTTTAGTTTTCGCTATTTTCGCGACTGAAATTGCCACGGCCGCGATTTCGATCGTGAAAATAGAGAAAACTAAAAGGCGTAGGGCGACGATTTAGGGGTCGTCAGAAAGAGGAGAAAGAGCTTTAAAATGATACCCATCTTTCCATAGTTACATTGGCCTCAATTCACAAAGCTTATCTCCTGTCTCTTAATAACTCTTCTGAGCTGTTTTACAGTTATCACAATTATATCACCATGGTGATAACTTTAAAACAGCTCAGAAGAGTTATTAAAGGGACACCGAGCAGTGCAGAAACTATGGAAAGATGCACATCATTTTAAAGCTCTTATTCTCCTCTTTCCAATGATATATAAACCACCAATCTACGTCTTTTAGTTTTCGCTATTTTCGCGATTGAAATTGCCGCGGCCGCGATTTCGAAAATAGAGAAAACTAAAAGGCGTAGGGCAACGATTTATCGTCAGAAAGAGGAGAAAGAGAGCTTTAAAATGATATCCATCAAGCCATAGTTATATTGTATTACACAGGGCGACACTTTCCCCAGTGTCAGCAGCTCCATTCTGCTGAATGCAGCTGCTGACTTTGACAAAAAGTCGCCCTGTGTAATACAATATAACTATGGAAAGATGGATATCATTTTAAAGCTCTCTTTCTCCTCTTTCTGACGACACCTAAATCGTTGCCCTACGCCTTTTAGTTTTCTCTATTTTCGCAATCGAAATCGCGGCCGCGGCCATTTCAATCGCGAAAATAGCGAAAACTACAAGGCCTAGGGTGGCGGTTTATATATCATTGGAAAGAGGAGAAAGAGAGCTTTAAAATGATGTGCATCTTTCCATAGTTTCTGCACTGCTCGGAGTCCCTTTAAAGACAGGAGATAAGCTTAGTGAATTGAGGCCAATGTATTACACAGGGCGACTTTTTCTGCTGAATGGAGCTGCTGACACTGGGGAAAGTGTCGCCCTGTGTGATACAATGTAACTATGGACAGATGGATATCATTTTAAAGCTCTCTTTCTCCTCTTTCTAGCAACACCTAAACCGTCACCCTACGCCTTTTTAGTTTTCTCTATTTTCACGATCGAAATCGCGGGCGCTGCAATTTCAATCGCGAAAATAGCGAAAACTAAAAGGTGTAGGGCGGCGGTTTATATATCATTGGAAAGAGGAGAAAGAGAGCTTTAAAATGATATGCATCTTTCCATAGTTTCTGCACTGCTCGGAGTCCCTTTAAAGCAGACCAGAACTCAGAATTTCCCCTCTGCTCTAAAAGATGAGCAACAGCATAATAACCTTTACAGGAAAACATGTCTGTTACAGTGGATACAGATCCTGCAATAAATCTGCAGTGTGTCTACTTCCTGCTTTCATGGAAGCAGACATAGCGTTAACATCCTGTGTTTACCAATTAGCTGCTCTGCTGAGGACTGTCAAGATTCCTGAGCTGCTGACACAGCTGAAAGATCAAATTACAGTGGTGATTAGTCACAGATGAAGGGGAATGAGACAGGCTTAACTCTCTAAATACATACAGGGTGCATTTCTCTAGGTTTTCCTCCTGTCCTGTGCAAGAGTTCAGCTCCACTTTAACCCATTCAGGTTCCGTCGTTTTCACGTGAGAAATGTTCACCTCCCATTCATTAGCCTATAACTTTATCACTACTTATTACAATGAACTGATCTATATCTTGTTTTTTCCGCCACCAATTAGGCTTTCTTTGGGGGGTACATTTTGCTAAGAGCCACTTTACTGTAAATGCATTTTAACAGGAAGAATAAGAAAAAAATGGAAAAATTCATTATTTCTCAGTTTTTAGCCATTATAGTTTTAAAATAATACATGCCTCCATAATTAAAACTCACGTATTGTATTTGCCCATATGTCCCGGTTATTACACCGCTAAAATTATGTCCCTATCACAATGTATGGCGACACTATTTTATTTGGAAATAAAGGTGCATTTTTTCCATTTTGCATCTATCACTATTTACAAGTTTAAAATAAAAAAAATATAGAAATATTTCATCTTTACATTGATATTTAAAAAGTTTAGACCCTTAGGTAAATATTTACATGTTTTTTTTTTTTTTTATTGTAATAGTTTTTTTTTTTTATACTAAACATTTTATTTGGGTACTTTTGGGAGGTAAACAATAGATTTATAATGTAAATGTCTGTTAATTCTTTTTTTTTTTCAGGTGTAGTATTACTTTTTGGCCACAAGATGGCGGCCATGAGTTTGTTTAGATGACGTCACTCTAAGCGTAGCACGCGCTTAGAGTGACGCATCAGGAAGGAGACGGCCAGAAAAAGCTCAGCTTCCGAGAGAAGCTGTCGCTTTTTCAGCGGGGGAGAGGAATCAATGATCGGGCTCCGTAGCCCGATACATTGATTCCTTGGCTACCGAATCCGCGGCCGGGAGTGCGCGTGCACGATCGGCCGCGGGGGCGCGCATGGTTCCTGGACGTAGAAACTACGTCCAGGAACCAAAATAGGTTAAGCTATCAGAGTACTTCTTGTACTGAAAATAATGTAATTAATAAAAATGCTTTTTTTTTTTTTTTTTTACAATGTTACTTTATAGATTTAGTCAGTGTTTTTCAGCCACACATCAAAGTTACAGATGCTAAAAAGAGGTCAGAAGCAGACACAATCACGTTAGTGTGTTTCAAAGCCAGTAGAAATAATACCTGATCTCCCAGAATGCTCTGGGAGGAGAATTCAGCATAGCCAATTAGCCTAAACTTAGGATTATTGGGGGGGCGGGGGTACATACCAATATGCAGCAATGTATAGATATAGGAAGTGTTTCTGATGATGTAATTAGGATAATATAAAAGATAGTATCCTAAATAATTTACTATAATTCTACTATATGTCACTACAGGGCCTCTTTAAAAAGGGTACCTGAGATGAAGTAAAAGAACAAATTTATACGTACCAGGACGGCGAGGGACCGATCAACCTGAAGGGGGCTGGAGGAAGCCCCAGGTATGTATATGTTATGGCCAGAACCCGAAGTCTGGCCTCTTCAACTTCTGGCTGGCCAAAATGCAAAGTCAGTGTTCTCCCCAGGCTCTTTTAGCCGGGGTGCTCCGCCCAGCTAGTTTTGGTGAGCACCCGGCTGTTATCAGCTCACCTCCTCCTCTGCTGTAAGCAGAATTGTGCAGAGAAGCACCAGCCCTGCGTTCTCTCATCTCGCCCCACCCGGCTACTTTTTCATATCACCCGGCTGAAAAAAATTTCTGGGGAGAACATTGCAAAGTGGCCATGTGACAGCGGCCAATGTCAGAAACGAATCATTCCAGTGGCTCTGACTCCTCCCCCTGCTACCCTCCTCTCAGCAGTTGGCCAATAGCAAGAGGCAATTAGAGTCCAGGGCTCCTGTTCCTCCCCCTCTCACCACTAGTATTGGGTATTCCTACCCACCCCTTACTCACTTCCCCGCTAGGACAAGTTTCCGTTCGTATCTGCGGGGGAAGTACTACTTCTCATTCTGGCTGGCCACAAGCTGAAATGACCAGAAACTTAGAGTTCTGGACGTAACATATACATTTCTTCTTTTCATTTATCTCAGATTTACTTTAAAGGGAACCTAAACTGAGAAGGATATGGATTTTTCCTTTTAAAATACCAGTTGCCTGGTAGTCCTGCTGATCCTGTGTCTCTAATACTTTCAGCCACAGCCCATTAACAAGCATGCAGATCAGGTGCTCTGACTGAAGTCAGACTGAATTAGCTGCATGCTTGTTTCTGTTGTGCGATTCAGCCACTGCTGTAGCCAAAGATTAACAAGACTGCCAGGCAACTGGTATTGTCTAAAAGGAAACATCCATATCCCTCTCAGTTTAGGTTCCCTTTCAAATAATACCAGTTGCCTGACTCTCCTGCTGATCCTGAGTCTCTAATACTTCTAGCCACAGCCCCTCAACAAGCATGCAGATCATGTGCTCTGACTGAAGTCAGACTGGATTGGCTGTATGCTCGTTTCTGGTGTGTGATTCAGCCACTACTGCAGCCAAAGAGATCAGCAGGGCTGACAAGCAACTGGTAATGTTTAAAAGGAAACTTCCATATCCATCTCAGTTAAGGTATGTACACACGCACTACTATAAGGAACGCCGGGTCCCTCAGACCCACCCGCTGGGCGGGCGTTCCAGCGATAGTAGAGCGTGTGTACAGTCTGTCAGGCAGACTGATAACACTGTTTCTGAACAATCCGCTGAGCAGAGGCAAAGGATCAGCAGGACAGCCATGCAATGTGCATTGATTAAAAGGAAGTCAAAATGTCAGCCCGCATAGTCCTCTCACTTCAGGTGTGCTTTAAAAAGGACTGTCTAGCGCAATGCTATTGCAAGGACCTGCATTGTGCTTATTACTTCGCTGTACATCTACCTTACTTCTATACGGTTTGCATTTAAAGAGACACTGAAGCAAAAAAAAAAAAAAAAATGATGATATTAGGATTTGTATGTGTAGTACAGCTAAGAAATAAAACATTAAGATCAGATACATCAGTCTAATTGTTTCCAGTACAGGAAGAGTTGAGAAACTCCAGTTGTTATCTCTATGCAAACAAGCCATTAAGCTCTCCGACTAAGTTAGTCATGGAGAGGGCTGTTATCCGGCGGATCGTTCAGAAACAGCCGTATCAGTCTGACGACAGAGCGTACACACGCCGGACTGTCGCTGGCACGCCCACCCAGCGGGAGGCAACGACGGACCCGTCGTTGCCTAAAGTCCGGCGTGTGTACGGACCTTTAGGGCCCTTTTCCACTAGCGCGTTTGCGCTGGCCGAATCGTAAAGCCGCAAACCGCTAGCGATTTTACAATCGCTACGGTTTGCTTTTTAACATAGGAATCGCGGTAGGTCATTTCCACTACCGCGATTCGTTTTTGACAGGACCGCGAACGCGCGGCAGAGCGATATTTGCCGCGATTTTGCTATGCAGTGCATAGCATAGCAAAATAGCGGCCGCAAACGTCGGGAAATCGCCGGTAATTGCGATTCAGCAATCGCTAGCGTTCAGCGTGAACGCTAGCGACTGCTAGTGGAAAAGGGCCCTTAGTGAACTGTTTACTTTTTCTCTGCTAGAGGAGAGGTCATTACTTCACAGACTGCTCTGAAAGACTCATTTTGAATGCTAAATGTTTTGTGTAATCTGCACATATTATAGAATGATGCAATGTTAGAAAAAACACTATATACCTGAAAATAAAAGTATGAGAATATTTTCTTTGCTGCTAATCTTCTAGAAATTATTCATAGTACACAACCAATTCATCATATTTTTTTTTCGCTTCAGTGTCTCTTTAACTACTCTACGACTGCTCCACGCCAATGGGCGTGGCCTCAGCGGCAGCCCCGCCTAATGCCAATTGGCGTCAGGTTCTGGGGCAGGTCACTACAGGAGATCGCACGCAAGCTGCACGCGCATCTCCTGCTTGAGGGGCGGAGCTCCGCACCGTCTTCAGTCTCCTGTTAGACGGAGAAACCGCCGTCTAATCACCATGTACACAGCACGGCGATCTGCAGCAGCGCTGTACTGGGCCATTGCGTCAGGAGTAATCAGCTGCCACTGTTTCAGTAATCAGCTGTCACTGAAGCCTATGACAGCTGATCACAGGGATTGGCTTGCGGGGGGAGGGCGGGGATACTAAATAAAAAAAAAAAATAAAATAAAAAAAAAAAAAAAAAAAAGCTAAAAATATAAAAAAAAAAAAAAAAAAAAACCCAGATAAATATTTATATATAAAAATAAATAAACCATCTCGGGGGCGATCAGACCCTACCAACAGAGAGCTCTGTTGGTGGGGAGAAAAGGGGGGGGGGGAGAAATTACTTGTGTGCCGAGTTGTGCGACCCTGCAGCTTGGCCTTAAAGCTGCAGTGGCCTAATAAGCAAAAACTGGCCTGGTCTTTAGGGGGGTTTAGAACTGTAGTCCTCAAGTGGTTAAAGTGAACACGAGGCGAGAGGAATATGGAGGCTGCCATATTTATTTCCATTTAAGCAATACCAGTTGCCTGGCTGTCCTGCTGATCCTCTGCCTCTAATACTTTTATCCCTAGACCCTGAACAAGCATGTAGCAGATCAGGTGTTTCTGACCTCATTGTCAGACCTGATAGGATTAGCTGCATGCTTGTTTCTGGTGTAAAGGCCCACCTCACGATTTTCCTGACTATTTTCGCTGTGACAAATTTTTTGAGGGATGACTGGTTGTTTCCGCAATCTTGCGACGTGGGTACAGGTGCACAATCAGGCAAACGTCACGTGTCAGATCTCGAAAGGATACCAGAGGTGACGTGACATGAGGAGATAGACATGTATGTATGTACTTCAATGAATGTGTCATTTAGCAAAACCAATAAAACAGTAAAAACTTAAAACGTAGATTTAAATATCAAATAAAACTGTGAAATTTCTTAAAAAGTCATTTATAGGAGAAGGAACATGTATAAAATTGTTTATTTCATTAGTTTATTTTCATCTCGGGTGTCCTGTAAGATCCAAGGACTCCTGCGCAAAGTGCCGCGATCGCTTAATTTCTCATTCGCGCCCACAATGTGACATCGCACCTACCCGCCGGCAGGGAGATGATCCGGCGGAGTGCTAATCGGTAGGGAGACGTCCAGGACTGTGGAGTCGGTCCGAAAATCCACCGACTCCGACTCCTCCGTTTAGGATTCCACCGACTCTGACTCCGACTCCTCTAATTTGCATATTACAATTTTGTGGATTAAAAGTATGTAACATGAAATTCGTCTCTTAACTGCCAACGCTTAGGAATTTTACAAGAGAACTGAAGTGAGAAGGATATGTAGACTACTATATTTATTCCCTTTAGACTAAAACTAGTCCTTGGTAAGAGTACTTGTAAAAGGTACAGGCCGGAACAAAGAACATCTATCAGGCCCTAGGCAATGTAAGTGTGGGTACATGTAAGAGTGATGTGCAGGTACTCTGCAGGGGATTGAGGAGATTCTTCCTCTATTACACATTCTTCATGCACAATCTGAACAAGGTTTATGGGTGATAGACAACACCTCTGTGTTCAATGTGCACAGCATTCTCAGTGGATTCCCTGCAGCTCTGTGGAGAGCAGGGCTGTGGAGTCGGAGTCGTGGAGTCGGAGTCGTGCGATTTTGGGTGCCTGGAGTCGGAGTCGGGAAAAACTGCACCGACTCCGACTCCTAATGAATTTGTAACTGTAATTAAAATAGAAAATGATAAAATGTTCTATTTCTCAGATAATAGTCATTAAAAATAATGTATATATACAGTATATATACAGTAATAGCTGTTCTTAGTCCACAAAAATGAAATAAACCAATCAAAATTAGTTACTTGTGCTGCTTCAATAAAGCAGTCCCCGTATTTTTAAGGTCAGATATACATATCTGATTGTGACTGTATATATGATGTGTACACAGGAATCTCTTATATATACTAAATACCATCTATGCTGTAAGAATAAAGCCTGATGTGTAGCTGTGTCACTAATAGAGATGGTCAATGAGATGGAAATAATTCTGCATTGATGCTGATTTATGCAAATGTATGCACTCCCTTTGCTGATGAAATCAAATAATTTGATATGTTGTTAAAATTTGGTTTGGTGACTACAAATTAAAGGGTACCTGAGACGGATGAAAAGTAAAGTTTTATACATACCTAGGGCTTCCTCTAGCCCCCTTCAGGCTAATCAGTCCCTCGCTGTCCTCCACCACCCGGATCTTCTGCTATGAGTCCTGGTAATTCAGCCAGTCAGCGCTGTCCGGCCGCATGCCGCTCCCACAGCCAGGAGCGTTCTGCACCTGCGCAATAGTGCTGCAATAGTGCTGCACAGGTGCAGTAAGCTCCTGGCGGCGGAGTGTGTGCATGCGCACTACGCACGACTGGCTCAAGTATCTGGACTCATAGCAGAAGATCCAGGTGGTGGAGGAGGACAACGAGGGACTGATTATCCTGAAGGCAGCTGGAGGAAGCCCCAGGTATGTATAAAACTTTAATTTCATCTGTCTCAGGTTTACTTTGTTACACAGTAGTACTATACTCTACATATGCACTCCCCACAGAGCTGCAGGGAATCCACTGAGAATGCTGAGCACATTGAACATTGTTGTCTGTTTACAATCTCCTCATTCCCCTGCAGAATACCTGCACATCTTTCTTACATGTGCCCACACTTACATTGCCTAGGGCCTGATAGATGTTCTTTGTTCCGGTTTGTACCTTTTACAAGTACTCTTACCAAGGACTAGTTTTAGTCTAAAGGGAATAAATATAGTAGTCTACATATCCTTCTCACTTCAGCTGTCTTGTAAAATTCCTAAACTTTGGCAGTTAAGAGACGAATTTCATGTTACATACTTTTAATCAACAAAATTGTAATATGCAAATTAGAGGAGTCGGAGTCGAGGAGTCGGAGTCGAGGAGTCGGAGTCGGTGGAATCCTAAACTGAGGAGTCGGAGTCGGTGGATTTTTGGACCGACTTCACAGCCCTGGTGGAGAGTGCATATGTAGAGTATAGTACTACTGTGTAACAAAGTACACCTGAGACAGATGAAATTAAAGTTTTATACATACCTGGGGCTTCCTCCAGCCGCCTTCAGGATAATCAGTCCCTCGTTGTCCTCCTCCACCACCTGGATCTTCTGCTATGAGTCCAGGTACTTGAGCCAGTCGGGCGTAGTGCGCATGCACACACTCCGCCGCCAGGAGCATACTACACCTGTGCAGCACTATTGCGCAGGTGCAGAATGTTCCTGGCTGTGGGAGCGGCATGCGGCCGGACAGCGCTGACTGGCTGAATTACAAGGGCTCATAGCAGAAGATTCGGGTGGTGGAGGACAGTGAGGGACTTATTAGCCTGAAGGGGGCTGGAGGAAGCCCCAGGTATGTATAAAACTACTTTTCATCCGTCTCAGTTACCCTTTAATTTGTAATCACCAAACCAAATTTTAATAACATATCAAATTATTTTATTTCATCAGCAAAGGGAGTGCGTACATTTGCATAAATCAGCATCAATGCAGAATTATTTCCATCTCATTGACCATCTCTATTAGTGACATAGCTACACATCAGGCTTTATTCTTACAGCATAGATGTTATTTAGTATATATAAGAGATTCCTGTGTACACATCATATATACAGTCACAATCTGACCTTAAAAATACGGGGACTGCTTTATTGAAGCAGCACAAGTAACTAATTTTGATTGGATTATTTCATTTTTGTGGACGAAGCACAGCTATTACTGTATATATACACATTATTTTTAATGACTATTATCTGAGAAATAGAACATTTTATCATATTTTCTATTTTAATTACAGTTACAAATTCATTAGGAGTTGGTGCATTTTTTCCCGACTCCGACTCCAGGCACCCAAAATTGCTCCAACTCCACGACTCCGACTCCACAGCCCTGGAGACGTCACTGGACTCATCTTGCATCGCAACGCGAGGAGGTCGTTAAATTCAGATACTACTGCAGCCAAATAGATCAGCAGGGCTGCCAGGAAATTGTTTCAAAGGAAATATAGTAGCCTCCACATTGCTCTCACTTTAAAGGAATACTGTAGGGGGGGGGGTGTCGGGTGAAAATGAGTTGAAGTTACCCGGGGCTTCTAACGGTCCCCCGCAGACATCCTGTGCCTGCGTAGCCACTCCCCAATGCTCCGGCCCCGCCTCCAGTTCACTTCTGGAATTTCAGACTTTAAAGTCTGAAAACCACTGCGCCTGCGTTGCCGTGTCCTCGCTCCCGCTGATGTCACCAGGAGCATACTGGGCAGTCCCAGTATGGTCTGTGCCTGCGCAGTACACTCCTGGTGACATCAGGGGAAGCGAGGACACGGCAACGCAGGCGCAGTGGTTTTCAGACTTTAAAGTCTGAAATTCCAGTAGTGAACCGGAGGCGGGGCCGGAGCATTGGTGAGTGGCTGCGGGGGCACAGGATGTCTGCGGGGGACCATAAGAAGTCCCGGGTAAATTCAACTCTTTTTCCCCCGACCCCCCTACAGTGTCCCTTTAAAGTATAACTCCTGTGTGCAGAAGGGCTAGTCCAGCTGAGAAGGCTTTTTCAGATACAAAAACACACACAAGCTTTACTACAGTCCAGCCAAACGTTCTATTTAGTCATTTCACTAATGAACTGTCCCTGAAACTCCCAAGCCATGAAGAGAAATCACATGGAAGTCTATAAAACAACATTTCAGTCCTATGAGTGCCATAAGAGCAGTGTGCCTGTTCTTCTCACACGTGTGTATGAAGCCATCATCACATTTAATTGAGGAACAAATAAAATGCAGCCCAGAAATACCATAGATCACGTGCAGAAGTCATATGAACTCACTGACAGCAATCAAAGCAGACCTGAACTCAGAACTTCCTCTCTGCTCTAAAAGATAAGAAGCAGCATAATAACATTTTAAAGAAAGTTACAGCTGATACAAATCCCGCTTCATGAAAGCAGACATAGGGTTAACATCCTGTGTTTGCAGATTAGCTGCTCTGCCGAGGCAGCCAGCTGACAGATCAAATTACAACTTGTGATTAATCACATAGTAGACAGGCTAAACTCTCTAAATACACACAGGGTGCATTTCTCTACGTATTCCTTCTGTCCTGTGGAAGAGTTCAGGTCCACTTTAACCACTTCATCCACATCAAGATGCAAAGTAGATTGTTTTCCACCCCAAGACCTGTAGTTTTCTCATGGTAGAAAAAAACATTTTCAATTATGGGAAACTGATGGGGCAAAAGGTGAGGGCCAGTGATGTTTTTACTGGTGAAATTTCTCAAAACTTCTGAAACAGTCATTTTTTAAAAGCTAGTTGACCTTCGTTTATATCGCTTAAAGAACCGCTTTGGCGAAAGAGTAAAATACACATAAAATGTTTATACAGAGTAAAATGCACAATTACCGGTACTTTTATTTTTCCTATGTCGCTGTCACCTACATTAGGCAGTAAAAACCGGACAGATCTGCCAGGCAACTGGTATTGTTTACAAGGAAAAATCCATATCCCTCTCAGTTAAGGTTCCCTTTAGGAAGTGCTTTTGAAAATAAGGAAATCCCTGAGAATCCCCTATGAGAAGATGGTCTAGTCCAAAACATGCCAAATTTATACTGCTTACTGTAAGCTGGAGGAATATAGGAGAAAAGTCATATATACTGCATTTTAATCTGGGAGCAATGAACTACTTGTAAACATGTATTTTAAATTTTGCATTTCTTTTGGTACAGTGGTCCTTTAGCGAGCGATATACAGGGGTTGGACAAAATAATGGAATCATAATCTTTGAACATGTTTTAAGCAATCAAAATTTGACATGTTAATTTTTTTTTTTTAATTCTTTTTGTTATTTGATATGTTAAATTACAATAATTGAGTTTTACAGATATTTAAACCGAGGTAGGCTATTTATAAAAATGGCAGATCTCTCAGACTTTCAAAGAGGCCAAATTGTTGGTGCTCGTGTGGCAGGCGCTACTGTAACAGAAACTGCCCGAATGCTTGGCGTTTCAAGAGGTACTGTCTCAAAAGTAATGACTGCCTTTGAAAGAGAAGGAAAAACGTCCTCAGCAAAATACAGTTGTGGCAGAAAGTCGAAGTTGTCTGAGAGACCGTCGGACTCTGAATTGAGGTGTTAGAGAAGCTCGCAAGACCACGGCTCCTAAAATCACTGCAGAGCTGAACGAACACCTACAGAACCCAGTTTCCACAAAAACTGTTCGTCGGGAGCTGTACAAATCTGGATTACACGAAGAAGTGCAATTAGAAAACCTCTGCTCTCAAAGACAAATGTTTCAAAGCGTTTAGAGTGGTATAAACGAATCATCGTTTACCTTATTTCCGACCTCCAGCCGAGTGTATGTTTAGAGACATCCGAAAGAAGCATTTCATCCAGACTGCCTTCTCCCAACCATAAAACATGGTGGGGCTTCTGTAATGATCTGGGGTGCCATTCCATGGAAATCCACCAGGCCAATGATTTCCCTTCATGGAAGAATTAACAGCTGAGACTATTTAGGAATTTTGGTTGACCAAGTTCATCCTATGGTTAAAGAACTGTGTCCGGAGGGGAATGCCACCTTTCAAGGTGATAATGCAGCTAGAATTGTTAACCACTTAACGACCGCCTAATGCCGATAGGCGTCGGCAGGTCACAAGTGGTTCCCCATTGGCCTTTCCATGTCAGTTCACGGAGGGTGTCTCCGTGAACAGTCTGCGAGCCGCCGATCGCGGATCGCAGGCTAAATGTAAACACGCGGGGAAGAAATCCCCTCCGTTTACATCACACGGCGCTGCTGCGCAGCAGCGCTGTACAAGAGATCGGCGATCCCCGGCCTCTGATTGGCCGGGGATCGCCAGCATCTGATAGGCTGAAGCCTATCAGAGGCGGTGCAGGACGCATCGTCGTCCTGTGCCGCCCAGGGGACGGAGGTAAGCACAGGGAGGCCCTATATCGCTGCGGAGGGGGGCTTTGAGGAGCCCCCCCCCGCTACACGCAGCAAGCCGGTGGCGATCAGACCCCCCCTTGCAGGACATCCCCCAGTGGGGAAAAAGGGGGGGGGGCAGTCTGGTTGCGCTGGCTATTATACGATCTGTGCTGTGGGCTGGAGAGCTGGAGAGCCCACGCAGCACAGATCCGACCAGCATAGCCTGGTCCTTAAGTGGTTAAAGAATGGCACGAGGAACCTTCTAATGAGGTTGAGCATCTCATCTGGCCACCACAATCCCCAGACCTCAACATTATTGAGCATTTATGGTCGTTTTTAGAGATTCAGGTAAGAAGTCGATTTCCGCCGCCATCGTCTCTAAAAGAACTGGAGGGTGTTTTAACTGAAGAATGGGCTAAAATTCCTTTGAGGTATTGATTCATACAAATTGTAAATTGTTTCCAGAGAACTGAGGCTGTAATTACCGCAAAAGGTGGACCTACACCATATGAAAATATATTTTGTTGATTTTCAAGGTGTTTCTATTATTTTGTCCAACCCCTGTATATCATCATAACTCAGACATGGCTCTTGTCGCCAGGCTGTGTGAATGTCCTAATGATAGTCTACCATAAGAGAGACTGCTGGCAGAGGCCCTGCAAATAATAGAGATGTCCCCAGTCTTGAATTCACTGGGAAAAGCCACCCCTGCAGTGTAAAGGTGGCTTCACCCTTCAAAACTTGCAGAAGCAGTTAAGAAAATAACAAGATGTTAGCATCTGAGAAGCGGTACCTAAAAGAGAAACATGTGTAGGGCTGGGAATACACTAAAATGGCTCGATAATTTCCGACATGTCTGATCACCGTTCGACCTGTGTATCCCCAGCATAAGAGCAGCAAGATGAACCAACTGCACATGCATATCTAAGTATGTGATCCGTTTGGTCAGGTGATAGATAAGCAAGTCTCTGATTTGCTAGCCAGGATCATGTGCTAAAGCAGGGTGTGATCACAGCCAATCAGAGCTTTGCTAATCTATCAGCTGATCAAACAAATCACATGCTACTCCATGAGTTCTCCTAGACATCATAGCATTTATTTAGGCAGGGCTGTGGAGTCGGAGTCGAAGTCGGGGCAATTTTGGGCACCCGGAGTCGGAGTCGTTTATTTCATAAACTGAGGAGTCGGATGATTTTTGTACAAAATCCACAGCCCTGTTAAAGGGAACCAGAGACGACCAGTGTATAAAAAAATGAAAAAGCTTTTATAAATACCTGGGGGCTTCCTCCAGCCCCATAAGCCTGGATCGCTCCTACGTGGCTAATTGTACGCATGAATATGGGCTCCCTCCATATCCTTACGCGTGCGTCTGCGTAGTATGGAGGCGCATGCGTGAGGGTAGGGAGAAGTCCCTGTTCTTGCGTACAATTGGCCGCGTCCGCCGTAAGTACGGGACCCAGTACCAGCGGATAGAAGCAGTGGAGGACGGCGGCGTGGGAACGATCCAGACTTATGGGGCTGGAGGAAGCCCCAGGTATGTATAAAAACTTTTGTCCAACGTCTCTGGTTCACTTTAAGTATTAGAGTAAGGAGTCGAGGCCATTTTGGGAACCCGGAGTCGTAGTTTCATAAACTGAGGAGTCGGAAAATTTTTGTACCGACTCCACAGCCCTGTATTTAGGCATTAAAATATTTTTCAATGCCATGTGAACGCTAACAACATCACAATAAACACTTAAATTCACAATTCAAAAGCTTCTCAAGAAAGTGGCCACATAAACGAAGATTAAACGATGAGCAAATAAAAAAAAAAAAAACACCTCTTAAAAAAAGGACACAAAAACCATTCTATTTAAAATAATTAATATACATAAATTACTGACTGTCCCATCCAAAGACAGTTCATAGACCGGTCATCCAGTGCAGCCATGCTGCACCCCCTCCACATCTACAGAGCAGCAATGCCGGTACCTGCATACCCTCCACATCCACAGAGCAGCCATGCCGGAACCTGCATCCCCTCCACATCTACAGAGCAGCCATGCCGGAACCTGCATCCCTCCACATCTACAGAGCAGCAATGCCGGAACCTGCACCCCCTCCACATCCACAGAGCAGCCATGCCGGAACCTGCATCCCCTCCACATCCACAGAGCAGCCATGCCGGAACCTGCATCCCTCCACATCTACAGAGCAGCCATGCCGGAACCTGCATCCCCTCCACATCTACAGAGCAGCCATGCCGGAACCTGCACCCCCTCCACATCTACAGAGCAGCCATGCCGGAACCTGCATCCCTCCACATCTACAGAGCAGCCATGCCGGAACCTGCATCCCCTCCACATCTACAGAGCAGCCATGCCGGAACCTGCACCCCCTCCACATCTACAGAGCAGCCATGCCGGAACCTGCATCCCTCCACATCTACAGAGCAGCAATGCCGGAACCTGCACCCCCTCCACATCCACAGAGCAGCCATGCCGGAACCTGCATCCCCTCCACATCCACAGAGCAGCCATGCCGGAACCTGCATCCCTCCACATCTACAGAGCAGCCATGCCGGAACCTGCATCCCCTCCACATCTACAGAGCAGCCATGCCGGAACCTGCACCCCCTCCACATCTACAGAGCAGCAATGCCGGAACCTGCATCCCTCCACATCTACAGAGCAGCCATGCCAGAACCTGCATCCCCTCCACATCTACAGAGCAGCCATGCCAGAACCTGCATCCCCTCCACATCTACAGAGCAACGATACCAGAACCTGCATCCCTCCACATCTACAGAGCAGCCATGCCGGAGCCTGCATCCCCTCCACATCTACAGAGCAGCCATGCAGGAACCTGCACCCCCTCCACATCTACAGAGCAGCCATGCAAGAACCTGCATCCCCTCCACATCTACAGAGCAGCCATGCAAGAACCTGCATCCCCTCCACATCTACAGAGCAGCCATGCCAGAACCTGCATCCCCTCCACATCTACAGAGCAGCCATGCCGGAACCTGCATCCCCTCCACATCTACAGAGCAGCCATGCCGGAACCTGCATTCCTCCACATCTACAGAGCAGCCATGCCGGAACATGCATCCCCTCCACATCTACAGAGCAGCCATGCCGGAACCTGCATCCCCTCCACATCTACAGAGCAGCCATGCCGGAACCTGCATCCCCTCCACATCTACAGAGCAGCCATGCCGGAACCTGCATCCCCTCCACATCTACAGAGCAGCCATGCCGGAACCTGAATCCCTCCACATCTACAGAGCAGCCATGCCGGAACCTGCATCCCTCCACATCTACAGAGCAGCCATGCCGGAACCTGCATCCCCTCCACATCTACACAGCAGCACTGCCGGAACCTGCACCCCCTCCACATCTACAGAGCAGCCATGCCGGAACCTGCATCCCCTCCACATCCACAGAGCAGCAATGCGGGAACCTGCATCCCTCCACATCTACAGAGCAGCCATGCCAGAACCTGCATCCCCTCCACATCTACAGAGCAGCCATGCCAGAACCTGCATCCCCTCCACATCTACAGAGCAGCCATGCAGGAACCTGCATCCCCTCCACATCTACAGAGCAGCCATGCAAGAACCTGCATCCCCTCCACATCTACAGAGCAGCCATGCCAGAACCTGCATCCCCTCCACATCTACAGAGCAGCCATGCCGGAACCTGCACCCCTCCACATCCACAGAACAACCAGGCCGGAACCTGCATCCCCTCCACATCTACAGAGCAGCCATGCCAGAACCTGCATCCCCTCCACATCTACAGAGCAGCCATGCCGGAACCTGCATCCCTCCACATCTACAGAGCAGCCATGCCGGAACCTGCATCCCTCCACATCTACAGAGCAGCCATGCCGGAACCTGCATCCCCTCCACATCTACAGAGCAGCCACGCCGGAACCTGCATCCCCTCCACATCTACAGAGCAGCCACGCCGGAACCTGCATCCCCTCCACATCTACAGAGCAGCCATGCCGGAACCTGCATCCCCTCCACATCTACAGAGCAGCCATGCCGGAACCTGCATCCCCTCCACATCTACAGAGCAGCCATGCCGGAACCTGCATCCCTCCACATCTACAGGAGCAGCAATCCTGGAACCTGCATCCCCTCCACATCTACAGAGAAGCCATGCCGGAACCTGCATCCCCTCCACATCTACAGAGCAGCCATGCCGGAACCTGCATCCCCTCCACATCTACAGAGCAGCCATGCCGGAACCTGCATCCCCTCCACATCTACAGAGCAGCCATGCCGGAACCTGCATCCCCTCCACATCTACAGAGCAGCCATGCCGGAACCTGCATCCCCTCCACATCTACAGAGCAGCCATGCCGGAACCTGCATCCCCTCCACATCTACAGAGCAGCCATGCCGGAACCTGCATCCCCTCCACATCTACAGAGCAGCCATGCCGGAACCTGCATTCCCTCCACATCTAGAGCAGCAATGCCGGAACCTGCATCCCCTCCACATCTACAGAGCAGCCATGCCGGAACCTGCATCCCCTCCACATCTACAGAGCAGCCATGCCGGAACCTGCATCCCCTCCACATCTACAGAGCAGCCATGCCGGAACCTGCATCCCTCCACATCTACAGAGCAGCGATGCCGGAACCTGCATCCCCTCCACATCTACAGAGCAGCAATGCCGGAACCTGCATCCCCTCCACATCCACAGAGCAGCAATCCCGGAACCTGCATCCCCTCCACATCCACAGAGCAGCAATCCCGGAACCTGAATCCCCTCCACAGAGCAGCCATGCCGGAACCTGCATCCCCTCCACATCCACAGAGCAGCCATGCCGGAACCTGTATCCCCTCCACATCTACAGAGTAGCAATGCCGGAACCTGCATCCCCTTCACATCTACAGAGCAGCAATGCCGGAACCTGCATCCCCTCCACATCCACAGAGCAGCCATGCCGGAACCTGCATCCCCTCCACATCTACAGAGCAGCCATGCCGGAACCTGCATCCCCTCCACATCTACAGAGCAGCCATGCCGAAACCTGCATCCCCTCCACATCTACAGAGCAGCCATGCCGGAACCTGCATCCCCTCCACATCTACAGAGCAGCCATGCCGGAAACTGCATCCCCTTCACATCTACAGAGCAGCCATGTCGGAACCTGCATCCCCTCCACATCTACAGAGCAGCAACCCTGGAACCTGCATCCCTCCACATCTACAGAGCAGCAATGCCGGAACCTGCATCCCCTCCACATCCACAGAGCAGCCATGCCGGAACCTGCATCCCCTCCACATCTACAGAGCAGCCATGCCGGAACCTGCATCCCCTCCACATCTACAGAGCAGCCATGCCGGAACCTGCATCCCCTCCACATCTACAGAGCAGCCATGCCGGAACCTGCATCCCCTCCACATCTACAGAGCAGCCATGCCGGAACCTGCATCCCCTCCACATCTACAGAGCAGCAATGCCGGAACCTGCACCCCCTCCACATCTACAGAGCAGCAATCCTGGAACCTGCATCCCCTCCACATCTACAGAGCAGCCATGCCAGAACCTGCACCCCCTCCACATCTACAGAGCAGCAATGCCGGAACCTGCATCCCCTCCACATCCACAGAGCAGCAATCCCGGAACCTGCATCCCCTGCACATCCACAGAGCAGCAATCCCGGAACCTGAATCCCCTCCACAGAGCAGCCATGCTGGAACCTGCATCCCCTCCACATCCACAGAGCAGCCATGCCGGAACCTGCATCCCTCCACATCTACAGAGCAGCAATGCCGGAACCTGCATCCCCTCCACATCTACAGAGCAGCAATGCCGGAACCTGCATCCCCTCCACATCTACAGAGCAGCAATGCCGGAACCTGCATCCCCTCCACATCTACAGAGCAGCCATGCCAGAACCTGCATCCCCTCCACATCTACAGAGCAGCCATGTCGGAACCTGCACCCCTACACATCTACAGAGCAGCAATGCCGGAACCTGCATCCCCTCCACATCTACAGAGCAGCCATGCCAGAACCTGCACCCCCTCCACATCTACAGAGCAGCCATGCCGGAACCTGCATCCCCTCCACATCTACAGAGCAGCCATGCCAGAACCTGCATCCCCTCCACATCTACAGAGCAGCCATGCCAGAACCTGCATCCCCTCCACATCTACAGAGCAGCCATGCCGGAACCTGCACCCCTCCACATCCACAGAGCAGCCATGCCGGAACCTGCATCCCCTCCACATCTACAGAGCAGCCATGCCGGAACCTGCATCCCCTCCACATCTACAGAGCAGCCATGCCGGAACCTGCACCCCTCCACATCTACAGAGCAGCCATGCCGGAACCTGCATCCCCTCCACATCTACAGAGCAGCCATGCCGGAACCTGCACCCCTCCACATCTACAGAGCAGCCATGCCGGAACCTGCACCCCCTCCACAACTACAGAGCAGCCATGCCGGAACCTGCATTCCCTCCACATCTACAGAGCAGCCATGCCGGAACCTGCATCCCTTCCACATCTACAGAGCAGCCATGCCGGAACCTGCATCCCCTCCACATCTACAGAGCAGCCATGCCGGAACCTGCACCCCCTCCACATCTACAGAGCAGCCATGCCGGAACCTGCATCCCCTCCACATCTACAGAGCAGCCATGCCAGAACCTGCATCCCCTCCACATCTACAGAGCAGCCATGCCGGAACCTGCATCCCCTCCACATCCACAGAGCAGCCATGCCGGAACCTGCACCCCTCCACATCTACAGAGCAGCCATGCCGGAACCTGCATCCCCTCCACATCCACAGAGCAGCCATGCCGGAACCTGCACCCCCTCCACATCTACAGAGCAGCCATGCCGGAACCTGCATCCCCTCCACATCTACAGAGCAGCCATGCCAGAACCTGCATCCCCTCCACATCTACAGAGCAGCCATGCCGGAACCTGCATCCCCTCCACATCCACAGAGCAGCCATGCCGGAACCTGCACCCCTCCACATCTACAGAGCAGCCATGCCGGAACCTGCATCCCCTCCACATCTACAGAGCAGCCATGCCGGAACCTGCATCCCTTCCACATCTACAGAGCAGCCATGCCGGAACCTGCATCCCCTCCACATCTACAGAGCAGCCATGCCGGAACCTGCATCCCCTCCACATCTACAGAGCAGCCATGCCGGAACCTGCATCCCCTCCACATCTACAGAGCAGCCATGCCAGAACCTGCATCCCCTCCACATCTACAGAGCAGCGATACCAGAACCTGCATCCATCCACATCTACAGAGCAGCCATGCCGGAGCCTGCATCCCCTCCACATCTACAGAGCAGCCATGCAGGAACCTGCATCCCCTCCACATCTACAGAGCAGCCATGCAAGAACCTGCATCCCCTCCACATCTACAGAGCAGCCATGCCTGAACCTGCATCCCCTCCACATCTACAGAGCAGCCATGCAAGAACCTGCATCCCCTCCACATCTACAGAGCAGCCATGCCGGAACCTGCATCCCTCCACATCTACAGAGCAGCCATGCCGGAACCTGCATCCCCTCCACATCTACAGAGCAGCCATGCCGGAACCTGCATCCCCTCCACATCTACAGAGCAGCCATGCAGGAACCTGCATCCCCTCCACATCTACAGAGCAGCCATGCAAGAACCTGCATCCCCTCCACATCTACAGAGCAGCCATGCCTGAACCTGCATCCCCTCCACATCTACAGAGCAGCCATGCCGGAACCTGCATCCCCTCCACATCCACAGAGCAGCCATGCCAGAACCTGCATCCCCTCCACATCTACAGAGCAGCCATGCAGGAACCTGCACCCCCTCCACATCTACAGAGCAGCCATGCCAGAACCTGCATCCCCTCCACATCTACAGAGCAGCCATGCCGGAACCTGCATCCCCTCCACATCTACAGAGCAGCAATGCCGGAACCTGCATCCCCTCCACATCCACAGAGCAGCAATCCCGGAACCTGCATCCCCTCCACATCTACAGAGCAGCAATGCCGGAACCTGCACCCCTACACATCTACAGAGCAGCCATGCAGGAACCTGCATCCCCTCCACATCTACAGAGCAGCCATGCCGGAACTTGCATCCCCTCCACATCTACAGAGCAGCCATGCCGGAACCTGCATCCCTTCCACATCTACAGAGCAGCCATGCCGGAACCTGCATCCCCTCCACATCTACAGAGCAGCCATGCCGGAACCTGCATCCCCTCCACATCTACAGAGCAGCCATGCCGGAACCTGCATCCCCTCCACATCTACAGAGCAGCCATGCCGGAACCTGCATCCCCTCCACATCTACAGAGCAGCCATGCCAGAACCTGCATCCCCTCCACATCTACAGAGCAGCCATGCCGGAACCTGCATCCCCTCCACATCTACAGAGCAGCCATGCAGGAACCTGCATCCCCTCCACATCTACAGAGCAGCCATGCCGGAACCTGCATCCCTTCCACATCTACAGAGCAGCCATGCCGGAACCTGCATCCCCTCCACATCTACAGAGCAGCCATGCCGGAACCTGCATCCCCTCCACATCTACAGAGCAGCCATGCCGGAACCTGCATCCCCTCCACATCTACAGAGCAGCCATGCCAGAACCTGCATCCCCTCCACATCTACAGAGCAGCGATACCAGAACCTGCATCCATCCACATCTACAGAGCAGCCATGCCGGAGCCTGCATCCCCTCCACATCTACAGAGCAGCCATGCAGGAACCTGCATCCCCTCCACATCTACAGAGCAGCCATGCAAGAACCTGCATCCCCTCCACATCTACAGAGCAGCCATGCCTGAACCTGCATCCCCTCCACATCTACAGAGCAGCCATGCAAGAACCTGCATCCCCTCCACATCTACAGAGCAGCCATGCCGGAACCTGCATCCCTCCACATCTACAGAGCAGCCATGCCGGAACCTGCATCCCCTCCACATCTACAGAGCAGCCATGCCGGAACCTGCATCCCCTCCACATCTACAGAGCAGCCATGCAGGAACCTGCATCCCCTCCACATCTACAGAGCAGCCATGCAAGAACCTGCATCCCCTCCACATCTACAGAGCAGCCATGCCTGATCCTGCATCCCCTCCACATCTACAGAGCAGCCATGCCGGAACCTGCATCCCCTCCACATCTACAGAGCAGCCATGCCGGAACCTGCATCCCTCCACATCTACAGAGCAGCCATGCCGGAACCTGCATCCCCTCCACATCTACAGAGCAGCCATGCCGGAACCTGCATCCCCTCCACATCTACAGAGCAGCCATGCAGGAACCTGCATCCCCTCCACATCTACAGAGCAGCCATGCAAGAACCTGCATCCCCTCCACATCTACAGAGCAGCCATGCCTGATCCTGCATCCCCTCCACATCTACAGAGCAGCCATGCAGGAACCTGCATCCCCTCCACATCTACAGAGCAGCCATGCAAGAACCTGCATCCCCTCCACATCTACAGAGCAGCCATGCCTGATCCTGCATCCCCTCCACATCTACAGAGCAGCCATGCCGGAACCTGCATCCCCTCCACATCCACAGAGCAGCCATGCCAGAACCTGCATCCCCTCCACATCTACAGAGCAGCCATGCCAGAACCTGCATCCCCTCCACATCTACAGAGCAGCCATGCCGGAACCTGCATCCCCTCCACATCTACAGAGCAGCAATGCCGGAACCTGCATCCCCTCCACATCCACAGAGCAGCAATCCCGGAACCTGCATCCCCTCCACATCTACAGAGCAGCAATGCCGGAACCTGCACCCCTACACATCTACAGAGCAGCCATGCCGGAACCTGCACCCCCTCCACATCTACAGAGCAGCCATGCCGGAACCTGCATCCCCTCCACATCTACAGAGCAGCCATGCAAGAACCTGCATCCCCTCCACATCTACAGAGCAGCCATGCAAGAACCTGCATCCCCTCCACATCTACAGAGCAGCCATGCAAGAACCTGCATCCCCTCCACATCTACAGAGCAGCCATGCAAGAACCTGCATCCCCTCCACATCTACAGAGCAGCCATGCCGGAACCTGCATCCCCTCCACATCTACAGAGCAGCCATGCCGGTACCTGCATCCCCTCCACATCCACAGAGCAGCCATGCCGGAACCTGTATCCCCTCCACATCTACAGAGCAGCCATGCCGGAACCTGCACCCCTTCACATCCACAGAGCAGCCATGCCGGTACCTGCATCCCCTCCACATCCACAGAGCAGCCATGCCGGTACCTGCATCCCCTCCACATCCACAGAGCAGCCATGCCGGAACCTGCATCCCCTCCACATCCACAGAGCAGTAATCCTGGGAGCTGTAGTGCCTCCACGTTTGCCATTTTTCTGCACGTGAATCCGGATGCAATTTTACAGCCTAATGAAACCAATAGGCTGCATCCCCCCAAAACACAGCCGAATATCGCATTACACATGGAAATCCCCACAGCCGAGATTTGGGTGCGTTCTCACAGTTATATGTGCCGGCATCGCATCTCACAAGCCCAGCTCTCCACAGTTAAAGAGCAGTAATGAAATAAACAATTGTCTCACGGGCACGAATGAGAAATTAAGCGATCGCGGCACTTTGCGCAGGAGTCATTGGATCTTACAGGACACCCGAGATGAAAATAAACGAATGAAGTAAACAATTGTATCTATCTTCCTTGTCCTAAAAATGACTTAAGATATTTCAGTTTTATTTTATTTAACCACTTCACCACTGAGGGGTTTTACCCCTGAAACACCAGAGCAATTTTCACCTTTCAGCGCTCCTTCCATTCATTCGTCTTCAACTTTATCATTACTTATCACAATGAAATGAACTATATCTTGTTTTTTTCGCCACCAATTAGGCTTTCTTTAGGTGGGACATTATGCCAAGAATTATTTTATTCTAAATATGTTTTAATGGGAAAATAGGAAAAAATATTGGAATTTTTTTTCAGTTTTCGGCCATTACAGTTTTTAAATAATGCATGCTACTGTAATTAAAACCCATGAAATGTATTTGCCCATTTGTCCCGGTTATAAAACCATTTAAATTATGTCCCTATCACAATGTTTGGCGCCAATATTTTATTTGGAAATAAAAGGTGCATTTTTTTTCAGTTTTGCGTCCATCCCTAATTACAAGCCCGCAGTTTATAAAGTAACAGTGTTATACCCGCTTGACAAATATTTAAAAAGTTCAGTCCCTAAGGTAACTATGTATGTATTTTTTTATTGTATTTATTTTTAATAAAAAAATAAAAATAAAATTGGGGAGTGTGGGAGGTAATGAGTTAATTTATTGTGTAAAACTAATGTATTTGTATATGTAAAATGCTTTAGGGTGTAGTTTTACTATTTGGCCACAAGATGGCCACAGTAATGCATTGTTCATGCAACCTGTAAGCGTCCGGAAGGACACTTACAGGAAGCACTATGAGGCTGAAAAAAATCACAATGATCGCGCTGTTTCTCATAGAGGCAGCAGATCATTGTGGGGGCTTAGATCAACGAGCAGGAATGGATTTTCCCGTTCATTGATCTCCGGGCGAGCGGGCGGCGGCGCGCACGAGCGGTGGTAGCGCGGAAGGTACGGATTTCTCCGTCCCTTGGTTTTATAAGGATGGAAAAAGGGACGAAGATATCCGTACCGCGGGGGGTAAAGTGGTTAAATCTACTTTAAAGAGAAACTCCGACCAAGAAATGAACTTTATCCCAATCAGTAGCCGATACCCTCTTTTACATGAGAAATCTATTCCTTTTTTTAAACAGACCATCAGGGGGTGCTGTATGACTGATATTGTGGTGAAACCCCTCCCACAAGAAACTGAGGACCGTGGTACTCCTGGCAGTTTGTGGGAAATGGCTGTTTATTGCGGTTTCCAACTGCCAAAAAAGCATGCAGCAGCTACATCACCTGCCAACAGTAAAAATGTCACCATGTAATGTCAGAATGTAAATCAGGGATTTAAATGAATTTACAATGGGCAAACACTAACTAAATCATTTATACATAATTATTGTAAAAATGAAACACTTTTTTTATTACATTATTTTCACTGGAGTTCCTCTTTAAGTTTACTGTTTTATTGTTTTTGCTCAACGACACATTCATTGAAGTATGTCAGAGCTAAAATCTATGAATTATTGACCCTTTTTATCGCTTTCCTGCTCCAGGAAGCCATTATCTGCTAGGAAAAAGTGTTTTATAGTTGTAATTTCTGATCAGTGAGGGTGACACTGTAGTCTGACCCAGTCCTGACAGAGGCCCAGTGCACACCAAAAACCTCTAGCAGATGCGCAAAACGCTAGAGGTTTTTGAGCAGATTTTCAGAGCGATTCTAGGCATTTTTAGAGAGGTTTTCTAAACATGCCGAGCGTTTTTGTTGGAGCGTTTTTGTGTAGCAGATTACAAATAGTTACAGTAAGGGCCCATTCACACTAGAAAATTTCTAAACGCTAACGCAAAACGCTGAGCGTTTTTCCCTAGCGATTTTTCACTGTATAGAGAGCGTTTTTCCAGCGATTAGCCGTTTGCGACTTCTAATTCAATTCAAATACTTTTATTGAATCGCTAATCGCTCCAGAATCGCTCAGAAAACGCTGCATGCAACGCGTTTTTCAGCAAAGCTGAAATCGCGCTGAAAACGCACAAGTGTGAAAGGGCCCTTAAAGAGAACCCGAGGTGTGTTTGAAGAATGTTATCTGCATACAGAGGCTGGATCTGCCTATACAGCCCAGCCTCTGTTGCTATCCCAAACCCCACTAAGGTCCCCCTGCACTCTGCAATCCCTCATAAATCACAGCCGTGCTGTGAGGCTGTGTTTACATCTGTAGTGTCAGTCTCAGCAGCTCCCCCGCCTCCTGCTTAGCTCCGGTCCCTGCCCCCGTCCCTTCCCTCCAATCAGCAGGGAGGGAAGGGATGCAGGCGGGGACTGGAGTTCTGCAGGAGGCGGGGAGAGCAGCAGACTGACACTATAGAGATAAACACAGCCAGCTCTGACAAGCTGTTTGTCAGCAGCGTGGCTGTGATTTATGAGGGATTGCACAGTGCAGGGGGACCTTAGGGGGGTTTGGGATAGCAACAGAGGCTGGGCTGTAAAGGCAGATCCATCCTCTGTATGCAGATAATATTCTTCAAACCCACCTCAGGTTCTCTTTAAGCTGTTACTGAACAGCTTCTGTAACAAAAACGCCTGGTAAACAGCTCTGATCTAGCATCTTTATTAAAAGTGGTTTTCCACTTCCCTATACTTTACATTGAGACAGAAATGCCTCATAAATCTAAAAAATGCTGCAGGACAGGAGTTTGCGTTTGTGGAAAATACAAACCGCTCTGGTGTGCACCAGCCCATTGAAATACATTACCCAAGCTGTTTTCAAACAGCTAGCGGTTTTAAAAACGCTCCAGAACCGTTCTAGTGTGCACCAGCCTTCAGACAGGAACTGCCACTTACATGCCTGATGTTTAACTCTTTCAGGCAGAGAAAGAAAAAAAGGAACACAGCATAGTTACTTATGTGCCAGGCACTGTACATACATATGTCTATCTCATGTCACCTCGGGTATCCTTTAGGAAGACAGTTGTTAAAGAGGAGCTGTTAGGTATAAGGTCTCAGAGAAAATAAACACATATATCAGTAGCTAAATATTGGCTGTACTTACATTACATATGCATTTCACTGTCCACGTTTGGATTTCACAGAATTTGTATATAGTATATGCAGAGATAGATGCTCCTGACAGCTCATGGCAGGCTCCATGTTTTTCTGTCAAATGTGTCGTCATGTCCTGCCTGCTTCCTGATCACAGATAAGCTCCTACTTGAACAACACAGTGTGCAGTGAATATTAATGAGCCATGTGGCTAGGAACAATAGCTGACTCCTGCAGTGTACTCTGCCTGGAGATTTATCAGTGCTATGCGCTGGACTGATTACACAAGCTGCTGTAACGTCTCATTAGCAGCCGAGGGGAGGGCCCCAGAATGCTTTGCAGTATAGTATGCGGCTTGCGTCCTCTTGGGTTTTAACAGCCTTACTGATAAGCACACATCAAAGGTAACTGAGATTTTTATCTTCACTAATGGCTTTTGGGCTTCCTTCTAAACTGTTTAACACAGGAGAATAGAGGTTTAAATTAGCTTCTGCAGCCTGACAGTTACTTTTTAAGTAAAGCTGTTATATAGGGAGCTGTAGTTCCTGCACAGTCAGAGCAGTAATTCTGTAATAAAGCGACCAGTTGCAGTTCTTGTTATTTTAAGGCGTGCAAGGATGCTGGAAAGTGTAGTCTCTCCACAGGTGGAGTGCAGCAGTACTCAGGGCTCTCCACCCAGAGAGCCCTGTGTAGAAGATTTCAATGCCGGCACCAGTAGCTACAGCTGGACAACAGTAAAATTGACACTACTGCTTACACCATGCTATATGAGACACCCCTCGTGTACAACGCGAGCCCACAGATACCAAATTGTTCATAACACTGACACTAATAGTATACACCAGAGCTAGACTACTGTAACGATTATATAATCACTCTACAGTGTGAGGATGGCAATGCTGGTGCATGTTGTTCTCCTAAAGTTGAAGGTCTGCACAGCTGATGGACAACAATTAAACATGAACATTCCACCACAGTTGAGTCATTTTAGTTCCTAAACTTTCTATAGTAACCCAAAGAAAGTAATACTATGACAGGTAGCTGCACCCCTGCTGGCTATCTCCATGGCAACTGTTTACCCGCAACAGAAGGGCTGCAAAAGGTGGCACTTACCTTCTGCCACATCCTCGTCTATGGCACCTTTGACTTGGGAGAAACACCACTGGAAATCATTCCCTCCGGCCACTCCTGGAAGAGAAGAGACACACTTGGTGAGGAGAGGGGGCATCAAAAATACATGAAAAAACAAAATGGGAAAGAAGAGGGGGAGCAGATGAAGATAATGCATCCAATCAGTAAGAAGATGTCCTGCAGGTGAGGCAGGGAGCAGCGATACCCAGCAAGAGGACAGAGAACACCCAGCAATGAAGCCCAGGGAAAACCAAGACGTGAGGGGACAGGGGGAGCATGTTCTAAATGAGAAGATCCAAAAAATTGAGAGGACACACCCAGGTGAGAGGGGACAAGGGGAGCAGGTGAGGGGACAAAAGCAGGGCCAGCAATAAGAGGGATCCAGACCCCAGCAGTGGATACAGACAAGGACACCAGAGAGTGAAAGATATAGGAGAGAAGACACTGGCAGTGAGGACACACAGGGGGGCACCCGGCAGGGAGGACAAACAGGGGGGGGGGCGCCCAGCAGGGAGGGGACAGGGGGCTTCCGGCGGGGAGGGGACAGGGGGGCGCCCGACAGGGAGGCGGAGACAGGGGGGCGTCCGGCAGGGAGGAAGGGGGCAGTGCAGGTGAGGAGAAGCACAGCAGGTAGAGGAGGGGGACAGCACCGGGCAGGGAGGGCACACAGGGGGCAGGTGAGGAGTGGGGCAGCACAGGGCAGGGAGGACACATAGAGGGCAGGGCAGGTGAGGAGGGGCAGCACCGGGCAGGGAGGGCACACAGGGGACAGGGCAGGTGAGGAGGGGGGCAGGGAGGACACACAGGGGGCAGTGTAGGTGAGGAGGGGGGCAAGGAGGGCACACGGGGCAGTGCAGGTGAGCAGGACGGAAACACAGGAAGCAGTGCAGATGAGGAGGGGGGCAGCACTGGGCAGGGAGGGCACACAGGGGGGCAGTGCAGGTAAAGAGGGGGCAGCACTGGGCAAGGAGGGGAATCAGTGGGCAGTGCAGGTGGGGAAGGGGACAGCACCAGGCAGGGAGGGCACACAGGGGGCAGTGCAGATGAGGAGGGGGGCAGCACCGGGCAGGGAGGGCACACAGGGGGGCAGTGCAGATGAGGAGGGGGGCAGCACCGGGCAGGGAGGGCACACAGGGGGGCAGTGCAGGTGAGGAGGGGGCAGCACTGGGCAAGGAGGGCACACAGTGGGCAGTGCAGGTGGGGAAGGGGACAGCACCAGGCAGGGAGGGCACACAGGGGGCAGTGCAGGTGAGGAGGGGGCAGCACCGGGCAGGACGGACACACAGGAGGCAGTGCAGATGAGGAGGGGGGCAGCACCGGGCAGGACGGACACACAGGAGGCAGTGTAGATGAGGAGGGGGGCAGCACCGGGCAGGGAGGGCACACAGGGGGCAGTGCAGGCGAGGAGGTGGGCAAGGAGGGCACACGGGCAGTGCAGGTGAGGAGGGGGCAGGGAAGGCACACAGGGGGGGCAATGCAGGTGAGGAGGTGGGCAGCACCAGGCAGGGGGGACACACAGGAGGCAGGGCAGGTGAGGAGGGGGGCAGAAAGGGCACACAGGGGGGCAGTGCAGATGGGGAGGGAGGCAGCACTGGGCAAGGAGGGCACACAGGGGGGCAGTACAGGTGGGGAAGGGGACAGCACCGGGCAGGGAGGGCACACAGGGGGCAGTGCAGGTGAGGAGGGGGCAGGGAGGGCACACAGGAGGCAGGGCAGGTGAGGAGGGGGCAGCACTGGGCAGGGGGGACACACAGGAGGCAGGGCAGGTGAGGGGCAGAGAGGACACACAGGGGGCAGCACCGGGCAGGGAGGGATGGAGGCCGCAGCCCGGCCGGGGTAGGATGCTGTACCTGCCATGGCTGCCCTCTAGGCCTTCCTGTGCTGGAGGGGGGAGGGGCGGCCCTGTCGGTGCACGCGGGAGTGAGGCGGGCCCGGGTGCCGGTGGGGGAGGAGCCGGCCAGACGCTTCGGGAGGGGACACGGCGGTCACGAGCCGCTCTCGGCTGATCCGGGATGGGGTTTCAAAATGGCGCCCATTGCTCGTCGACATGATTCGATGACGTCATTTAACCCCCTATGCGCCGGGCTGCGCGCTGAGGGCACAGAGAGAGCGGAGGCTTCCTGCGGTGCGGGAAGGGGGGCAGCGTGCCGGGCGGAGGGGGCGGGGCAGCGGCGGGACCCCCGCGCGCCTCATACGTCACTCCGTGTAATGCTGTGTGCCTGAGATGGAGGGAAATCACTGCCTGTCTGTCCAATCCACAGTGTGTGTCTGTATATACTGTAATATGCATGTGTGCACGGACGGCAGCTTGGAGGAACCCTGCAAATCACATTTTGGATCTCAAGGAACCCCTGAATTTATTTTGCAAGAAGAACTCCCGTGAAAATAATGTAATAAAAAAATAGTGCTTCATTTTTACAATAACTGTGTATACATATTTAATCAGTGTTTGCCCATTGTCTTTCCTCTTCCTGATTTACATTCTGACATCACGTGGTGACATTTTTACTGCTGGCAAGTGATGTCACTGTAAGGAGATGCTGCTTGCTTTTTTTTTTGGCAGTTGGAAACAGCTGTTATTTCCCACAATGCAACGAGGTTCACAGACAGGAAACTGCCAGGACCATGGTCCTCAGAGTTTCTTCTGGGAGGGGTTTCACCACAATATCAGCCACACAGAGCGCCCTGATAATCCGTTTGTGAAAAGGAAAAGATTTCTCATGGTAAAGGGGGGTATCAATTACTGGTTGGGAGGAAGTTCAATTCTTTGTCACGGTTGTTCACACCTAGGGCTTTTTTGGATTTTTTTAAAGGGGTTCTGTGAGGGGCTCAAAAGGCAAAGTCCGACACCTGGGGCTTCTATCGACCCCTTGCAGCTGTAATGTCCCACGCCGTCCTACGATCCTTGGTTCCCCGTCACCTGTCCCGGGCTAATATCTAAATAGACGAATAGTTCTCACTCATGTGCGCGTCATCGGGAGCTTACTGCACAGCTACATTCTAGGTGAACGCTAGGTTAGACCGAGACTGGCGTTGGAGAACGGGGGATCGGAGGACAGCGCGGGACATGACAGCTGCAGAGGGCTGATAGAAGCCTCAGGTAAGTGTCGGATTTTAATGTCTTTTTAACCCCTTCCACAGAACCCCTTTAAAGAGACACTGAAGCGAGATTAAATCTCGCTTCAGGTCTTGTATATAGCAGGGGCACGTGTGCCCCTGCTAAAACGCCGCTATCCCGCGGCTTAACGGGGGTCCCTTCACCCCCAACCCGCCCCCCGCAAAAGTTGGTCGTAAAATGGTCGTAGGGAAAACTCTTCCTGGAGGCAGGGCTAACGGCTGCAGCCCTGCCTCCAGTCGCGTCTGTCAGACGCGCATCGCCGCCTCTCCCCCGCCCCTCTCAGTGAAGGAAGACTGAGAGGGGCGGGGGAGAGGCGGAGATACGCGTCTGACAGACGCGCATGGGGCAGGGCTGCGGCGGTTAGCCCTGCCCCAACCAGGAAGCGCTTCCCCGCTGCACGGAGGGGGTTTGGGGGGACAGGGACCCCCGTTAAGCCGCGCTATAGCGGCGTTTTAGCAGGGGCACGCATGCCCCTGCTAGCTATGAGGTCTGAAGCGAGATCTATTCTCGCTTCAGACTCTCTTTAAGCGTCGCTTGTGCAATGATTCCCTATGAGAGTGTTCACATCTGAGCAGTTTGTTTTTCCGATCCGCTCAGCGAATCGCTGCCTTTATCATTTTCTGAGCGTTTTTGCTCAATGGCAGGTATAGGGAAATCGCAAAGCGCTTGAAAAAGCGATTTGTACAGCGATTTCCCGACTGCTTTCATGAATAAATACATTGGGCCTGATTCACAAAGCAGTGCAAACTGTTTAGCACGGGAGTGCTAAACAGCACGTGAAGTGCATTTCGCTGACTTTTGTGCGCGCAATTTGCCGCGATTCGCGTGATCGCGGACTTGGCGAATTGCGAGCGCAGAAGTCTGCGATTGCGCGAATCGCGGCAAATTGCGCGCGCAAAAGTCCGCGAAATGTACTTCACATGCTAACTGTTTAGCACACCCGTGCTAAACAGTTTGCACCGCTTTGTGAATCAGGTCCATTGTATTTATTCATTTCTGGGTGAAAGCGTTCACTTCCTGACTGACGTCAGGAAGTGAAAAAACGCATCCGCTTTGCAAAAGCGCTCAGGAAAGCTCTTTACAAAAACCATGGAGCACCGGGAGGCGAAAAAAAAAACATGCAAAAAATTGAAAATCGCTGGCATTAGTGATTTTGATTTCAGAAGTGAACAAAGCCTTAAAGCTGGTGTGGATGTTTATGTCATTACCCCTATTACAGTGCCTCTCGTTCTAATGTCCCCTTATTCTAATGCTTTTTATTAAGGTGCTCATTATTACTCCGACCCCCAATTTAGTGCTTCTTTTTACAGTACACCCTATTATAGTGTGCTCTCTATAATGCTTCCCCCAACCCCCACAATGGGAACAAAATGCCAAGGAACCCCTGCAGAGTACTCAAGGAACCCTGGTTGAGAAAGCCTGGTCTATAGTGTGTGTGTCTATCCATACTGTAATATGTATCTGTCTATAGTGTGCGTGTGTGCCTGTCCATAGTGTGTCTATCTATACTGTAATATGTATCTGTCTATAGTGTGTGTGTCTGTCCATAGTGTCTCTATCTATACTGTAATATGTATCTGTCTATAGTGTGTGTGTCTGTCCATAGTGTCTCTATCCATACTGTAATATGTATCTGTCTGTAGTGTGTGTCTGTCCATAGTGTGTCTGTCCATTCTGTAATATGTATCTGTCTATAGTGTGTGTGTGTCTGTCCATAGTGTGTCTATCCATACTGTAATATGTATCTGTCTATAGTGTGTGTGTGTGTCTGACCATAGTGTGTCTATCTATACTGTAATATGTATATGTCTATAGTGTGTGTGTCTGACCATAGTGTGTCTATCCATACTGTAATATGTATATGTCTATAGTGTGTGTGTGTCTGACCATAGTGTGTCTATCCATACTGTAATATGTATCTGTCTGTAGTGTGTGTCTGTCCATAGTGTGTCTGTCCATTCTGTAATATGTATCTGTCTATAGTGTGTGTGTGTGTCTGTCCATAGTGTGTCTATCCATACTGTAATATGTATCTGTCTATAGTGTGTGTCTGTCCATAGTGTGTCTGTCCATTCTGTAATATGTATCTGTCTATAGTGTGTGAGTGTCTGTCCATAGTGTGTCTATCCATACTGTAATATGTATCTGTCTATAGTGTGTGTGTGTGTCTGACCATAGTGTGTCTATCTATACTGTAATATGTATATGTCTATAGTGTGTGTGTCTGACCATAGTGTGTCTATCCATACTGTAATATGTATATGTCTATAGTGTGTGTGTGTCTGACCATAGTGTGTCTATCCATACTGTAATATGTATCTGTCTGTAGTGTGTGTCTGTCCATAGTGTGTCTGTCCATTCTGTAATATGTATCTGTCTATAGTGTGTGTGTGTGTCTGTCCATAGTGTGTCTATCCATACTGTAATATGTATCTGTCTATAGTGTGTGTCTGTCCATAGTGTGTCTATCCATACTGTAATATGTATCTGTCTATAGTGTGTGTGTGTCTGACCATAGTGTGTCTATCTATACTGTAATATGTATATGTCTATAGTGTGTGTGTCTGACCATAGTGTGTCTATCCATACTGTAATATGTATATGTCTATAGTGTGTGTGTGTCTGACCATAGTGTGTCTATCCATACTGTAATATGTATCTGTCTGTAGTGTGTGTCTGTCCATAGTGTGTCTGTCCATTCTGTAATATGTATCTGTCTATAGTGTGTGTGTGTGTCCATAGTGTGTCTATCCATACTGTAATATGTATCTGTCTATAGTGTGTGTCTGTCCATAGTGTGTCTATCCATACTGTAATATGTATCTGTCTATAGTGTGTGTGTGTGTCTGACCATAGTGTGTCTATCTATACTGTAATATGTATATGTCTATAGTGTGTGTGTCTGACCATAGTGTGTCTATCCATACTGTAATATGTATATGTCTATAGTGTGTGTGTGTCTGACCATAGTGTGTCTATCCATACTGTAATATGTATCTGTCTGTAGTGTGTGTCTGTCCATAGTGTGTCTGTCCATTCTGTAATATGTATCTGTCTATAGTGTGTGTGTGTGTCTGTCCATTCTGTAATATGTATCTGTCTATATTGTGCGTCTGTCCATAGTGTGTCTATAGTTTGTACTGTATCTGTGTATAGTGTGTGTCTGTCCATAATGTGTGGGTGTGTTTGTCTGGCCATTGTGTGTGTCTGTCCATAGTTTGTGTGTGTATCTGCATGCCTTGGGCTTGATTCACAAAGTTGTGATAACTCTCATAACGGTCGCGCTAGCGTTTTGTGCGCGCTATAACGTGCGTAACGTTTTTGCGCGAAAACGCAAATTTGAATGCAAAATCGCGGCCGCTTTTCCGTGCAAATGTGCGTTTGCATGCGAAAAACTAAGACCATATCTGAAACTAAGGCCTGAGAATCGCTCCTGTGCTTGGAATAGTGCCAGTGGTTTGTGCGGCGATAACTGGAACGGTTTCCGGTGTCGATTGGAAACGCTGTACAATCCATTGCTGGCTATTTTACAGCGCTTCCCATAAGCTGGGATTTTTTGGGTTTGGTTTGCATCCTGCAAAAATATGGTGTCAAATACTTACTGGGCCTGCAGAGGACTATTTCCACCACCTTCAGGTGCATAACCCCGCCCCCAGCACAACAGGTCATAGGCGCTTCTCTAGCTCCAAATAAAGAGGCGCTGATAACCTCTTGTGCTAGGGGGCGGGACTACGCATCAGAAGTCAGAACTCAGGAGACCCAGCAAGTAGTTTATTTAAAGGGAACCTGAAAAATTATTTAAAATAAACACATTCTGTACCTGTAAATGAATATTACATATTTATCTCGTTTCCACTTGTGCGGCGTGTGTCTGCGAGACGCACGCCGGCACTGAGCGGGTGGGCGGGATCGCAGGCGAATCCCATGAGCCGTGCCATGCACGTCTATGGGGAATGCAGCCTCCGCCGCAAATACTGTGGGGGGTTCCGGCCGAATCGCTACCGCAAGCGATTTGTCCGGCGGCGCCATTCTCCCCTATGGCAGAGTTTCCCCGTGCGATTCATGTGCGGGGAAACTGCGGAATCGCGGCAGTTTCCGCGATAGTGGAAACGGGCCTTTACAGTGTAACTGTGTGCTGACCAGGAAGCTGTTATGGGGTAATGGCCATTTTCAAAATGGATGACAGAGAATTCCATTGGTCACAGTCAGTGGCTTAGCTAAGGAGCTGTGGGCCAAAATGCAAGTTTTATAATAGGGTCCCCAAGCACTCTATACATAACAATTGATATAGCACACCAAAACCTGCGCTGGGGAAAGTGCTGGGGAAATCGGTATACAAAGCACTTTTTCCATCGCTTTGCGATTTCCCTATACCTCTACAGTGTCAGAGGTGCAAGAAGGGGATGGGGAACAGTTTGTTAATGATTACCATTATTCAAAGTGTATATATAGAAGTGATTATTATGAGCATAGGACCAATAGAGAGCACTTCCTGTCTGATTTAGGACTGAGTCAGCCACTTATATACCTGATATTTAACTCTTTCAGGCAGAGAAAGAAAAAAAGGAACACAGCATAGTTATCTGTGTGCTAGGCATTGTACATACACATGTCTATCTTATCATGTCACATGTCACTTCGGGTATCCGTTAAAGTGTACCCGAGGTGACACGTGACATGATGAGATAAATGTGTATGTACAGTACTAAACATATTAATAACCAGGCTGCTTTACTTGTTTTATTTTGCTACCTGAAAGAGTTAATTTTTAAGGATGGAAGTGACAGCTTCTGTCTTGTCAGAAGCTTGTCAGGAATATAGTACGCATCACTGATAAGCATTTTTTTCTACATATTTCATCCTTCTACATATTTTCTACATATTGCATTTTTCTACATTTGTGAGAGCAGAGGGAGAGAGAAAAGGGTCAATATAGTTCATATTTTTTCATTTAGGGACATTTAAAGCGGACCCAAACCAAACATTCTTTTTATTCAAAATATTTAGTTGCACCACTCTGACACATACAAAGATAAATAAACACTCCTTCAAGCCTATGAGCATTTCAGTGCATGCTTGTCACCCTCCTCTTTGCATAGCTAGGGTTATACAGGTGGCAGCCATTAGCAATTCCTCCATTGCCGGACACCATCTACTCCACCAGTTTGCCGGAAATCCCGGCAATTTGAAAGGAAGGGAGGGGTTCCTCCAATCAATGTAAAATATTTTATATTTGTCATCATGCAGCTGAAAAATGGCTGCTATTTATTATTATAAGTTAGAAAATAGATTTTATTTCTGAAATCTTGTATTTTTAATTTGGGTCCACTTTAAATATATAAATATATACTTAATAGACTGCAACCGAGCAGAGCCAACAAAATATTCAATCTACTTTCTAAATAAAAAATTAAATCCTGGGATGTCTAAAAAAAAGTCGAATGTTTACTATATCCAAGTTTATTATAACGAGATTATACTGTATATAAAAAAATATATATATTGCACAGTAGACATGGGGTATAGAAGGAATCATATGTTAGCCATAGCCATAGTAAAAGAACATCAGGTGAGAAGCATTTGATAAGAAACATTCAAATTATAAAAATAATGAAATCAGAAGATTAGCACGACCAGAAGAAATTGGCACGGTGTATCTATAGAGAGTCAGTTATACTCAGTGTGACATCAGGTATGGCAGCAACTGATCCAGATCACTTTAGTCAGGGGGCCCAGACTTCATGAAACTTAGCGCCAGCATCCCGTAATTGTCACGTCAACTCACACAGAGGCAGAACAGAATGAATAAGATTGATCCAGAGATCGAGAGATTAGGGGTGCAGAACTTTCCCTTCATTTCAAAGCAATAGCTTTCTTGGCATAGAATAATACTTTAATTGGGAGTTTTCTATTAGTATTAAACGGAAGACCCTCTATACCACACTTGTTTATAACACATTTTAGAATTGTAAAAAAGGGAGAAAAAGGTGTGTGAGCGCTTATGTGTGTGTGTATAATCTGGATCTTTAGGACCAATGAGAACACACATTAAAGGCAAGGGTGGATGACTTTTTATTCTGCTATTAAAAATAACTCAACTGTAGCGAGAGATATGTGGAGGTTGCCATATTTATTTCCTTTTAAACAATACCAGTTGCCTGGCAGCCCTGCTGATCTATTTGGCTGCAGTCATGTCTGAATGACACCAGAAACAAGCATGCAGCTAATCCAATCAGATCTGACAATAATGTCAGAGACACCTGACCTGCTGCATGCTTGTTCAGGGTCTGTGGCTGAAAGTATTAGAGGCAGAGGATCAGTAGGGCAGCCAGGCAACTGGTATTGCTTAAAAGGAAAGAAATATGGCAGCCTCCTCATATCTCTCGCTACAGTTGTCCTTTAAAGTGCACCTGAGATGAAAGTTTTCTCAGGTTTTATACTCACCTGTCTTCCCAGCCACTATTGTCCCCCACTCTGCACCTGGGCAGTAACTCTGCAGTCAGACAGAGTACTGGGCCATTTAGCGGCCCAGAGAGACGGCGAGGGACTGAGTGGCCTCAAAGGGGCTGGAAGAAGCCCCAGGCGAGTATAAAAACTGAGACAACTTTCTCTTCTTGGGGTAAGTTTTTCTTTCTTTTTTCTTTTAAATTGTTTTTAATCATTTTCCACGTGCTTTTGGGTGCCTCCCTAAGAGTTTTACCAGAAGTGTAAATGTGTAAAATGTGTAGCGAACCCTCCCCCCCCCCGCTCAGCGATGCACTCCCTGCTGGATAGGACGTACGTCACTGGAGAACCATTGCTTTGCGCCGCTACCGCGGTCGCTGTTTTACTCTTACTGCGTTGTCATAAGCTTACATTGCTGCAAAGTCTGTGCGGTAGGCACAGATCGTGCGGCAACACACTGCAGAGACATGCTTGCGGCGATTTCTCTACCTATCTACAGTGCTGTCCCATGAAAAGATATAATATTTACACAACTGTGAGAGGTGTATTCGGTTTTGTGAAATACTGTATCTCATCAGCTTATTTTCAATTCATGTTTGCTGTTCAGAGCACCTGAAGGAAAAACAAACATTTGGATACCGTATTTTTGGGAATATAAAACGCACTTTTTCTCCCCCCAAAATGCGGAGAAAAGTCCCTGCATCCTATATTCCAAAGACAAGGGGGCTGATTCACTAACAATAGCGCTGCCGAACACTCGCTATGCTGCTCTATTGTAGCATAGCATGCGCTCAGCACCCGCTCCTCTGACTGTGCTTAAAGAGAACCCGAGGTGGGATTATATTATGCTAGTGGGGCAGAGAGGCTGGTTGTGCACAGTAACACCAGCCTCTGTTGCCACATGGTGTGCCTCCAGGACCCCCCTGCGCGCCGCTATACCCCCCGCAGTGCTGGAGACACACAGCGCGTCACCAGCACAATGTTTACCTAAGCCTGTCTGTCAGCGCCGCTCCCCCGCCTCCTCCTTATCGGCGCTACCCGCCTGTGTCCCTTCCCTCCCGCTGATTGGAGGGAAGTGACGCGGCGGGTAGCGCCGATGCGGAGGAGGCGGGGGAGCGGCGCTGACAGACAGCGCTTAGATAAACATTGTGCTGGCGACACGCTGCGTGTCGCCAGCACTGTGGGGGTTTAGCGGCGCGCAGGGGGGGGTCTTTGAGGCACACCATGGGGCAACAGAGGCTGGTGTTACTGTGCACAACCAGCCTCTGTGCCCCACTAGCATAATATAATACCACCGGGTTCTCTTTAAACACAGTCGGAGGAGAGGGTGCTGAGCGCATGCTATGCTACAATAGTGCAGCATAGCGAGCGCTGGTAATTCACTCCTGCTCCCTGGAGATACGTATATCTACGCCCCTGGAGCTAAGATGAAGTCTCCGGGGACATATATTTACTGTATCATGTTTATTAATTGATTAAACCTCTTTTGCAAGTATTATTATTAATATTTATTGGAATTATATAGCGCCAACAATTATACAGCGCTGTACAATAAATAAGATTGCACACAATAATAGGGGTGATTGACAACACCATACAGGTAAGGAGCAATACACAATGCCAGATCATGCACTGGAGTAGTGGTCCCAATAATACAAGTTCACATTATTCTGTGGTTAGAGTGCACAATCAAGTAGGATACACAAGGAGGGAGGGGCCTGCCGAAGGCTTACAATCTAGAGGGAGGGGGTTGTGACACGAAAGGAGGTGGGCTGCATCGAGAGGGTCAGGGGCGCCGCCAGAATACAAGCAAGCCAGGCCCACGCTTGGGGCCTCACACTGCGGGGGCCTAGCTCTGCTGCTGGTGGCAGGTGGGCAGGCGTGCGGGCACCAGGTGGAGCGGCGGGGAGAGAGAAGTTTCAACTTACCTTTGTCGATCCTGACAGCTTCTATCTACTTCCTGTCCCGGCGTCTGTCGCTATGGTAACAGCACCCCCTGTGATGACGTACCGCATGTCATCACAGGGGGAGCTCTTACCGATGCGACGCGCACCGGGAGAGGCTGAAGATAGAAGCTGCGTGCAGGATGAAGGCAGGTAAGTGGAAACTTCTCTCTCCCCGCCGCTGCGCACACCCCTCCTGGCTATAGGGGGGGGCATCTACCTATCTAACCTATACTGAGGGACATATACCTATCTAACCTATACTGAGGGACATATACCTATCTAACCTATACTGGGGGACATATACCTATCTAACCTATACTGGGGGACATATACCTATCTAACCTATACTGGGGGCATATACCTATCTAACCTATAGGACACTGTTCCCCACAAAAGTCTGGTGCAAAAGATGAGGATGCAAGGACTGGGGAAGAGTCTGTGTGCTTGGATAGGGAACTGGCTAATGGACAGAAAACAAAGAGTTGTGGTCAATGGATCATACTCAAAATGGGAGACTGTTAGCAGTGGGGTCCCACAGGGGTCTGTACTGGGTCCAGTGCTCTTCAATTTATTTATTAATGACCTAGTGGATACAGTAGTGAGCAATGTTGCTATTTTTGCAGATGATACAAAATTGTGCAGAATCATCAACTCTAAGGAAGATAGTGTTATATTGCAACAGGATCTGGATAGGATGGCTATATGGGCACATACATGGCAGATGAAATTCAATGTTGACAAATGTAAAGTCATGCATTTTGGTCGTACCAATGGTCTAACACCATACAAAATAAATGGGATACAGTTGGGGACATCTAACTTGGAGAAGGACTTAGGAGTACTCATCGACAACAAGTTAAATAATCGTACTCAATGCCAAGCCGCTGCAGCTAAAGCTAACAAAATTTTGGGATGCATTAAAAGGGAAATAAAAACTCGAGATGCTAGCATAATATTGCCCCTGTTTAACTCTCTAGTAAGGCCACATCTGGAATATGGAATTCAGTTCTGGGCACCACATTACAAAAAAGATATTGCAGTTCTAGAGCAGGTGCAGAGACGAGCAACAAAATTGATACGTGGGATGGAAGGTCTCACTTACCAAGAAAGGTTAGATAAACTGGGTTTATTTAGTCTAGAGAAAAGACGCCTTAGAGGAGATCTAATTAACATGTATAAATACATCAGAGGGCAATATAATAGCTTGGCGGATGAGCTTTTTGTCCCTAGGCCTTCTCAAAGGACTAGAGGACATGATCTGCGCATGGAGGAAAAACGTTTTAGCCATTTATTTAGGAAAGGGTTCTTTACAGTAAGAGTGATTAAGATGTGGAATGCATTGCCACAGGAAGTCGTTATGGCAAACTCTATACCTGCATTTAAAGGGGGCTTAGATGCTTTCCTTGCGTTGAATGACATCCATGGCTACAATTACTAGGTAATGCCAATGATGTTGATCCAGGGATTTTATCTGATTGCCATCTGGAGTCGGGAAGGAATTTTTACCTTGTAAGGGTTTTTTCGCCTTCCTCTGGATCAACAGGGATATGTGAGGGAGCAGGCTGGTGTTGTACTTTGTACTGGTTGAACTCGATGGACGTATGTCTTTTTTCAACCAAAGTAACTATGTAACTATGTAACTATACTGAGGGCATATACCTATCTAACCTATACTGAGGGCATATACCAATCTAACCTATACTGAGGGCATATACCTATCTAACCTATACTGGGGGACATATACCTATCTAACCTATACTGGGGGCATATACCTATCTAACCTATACTGAGGGCATATACCAATCTAACCTATACTGAGGGCATATACCTATCTAACCTATACTGGGGGACATATACCTATCTAACCTATACTGGGGGACATACACCTATCTAACCTATACTGGGGGCATATACCTATCTAACCTATACTGGGGCAAATATACTGGCTACCTATATTGGAGGCACCTACCTATCTAACCTATACAGGGGCACCAACCTATCTAACCTATATGGGGGCACCTACCTAATCTTACCTATACTGGGGGCAACTATATGGACTTTCTATACTGGGGGGGAGGGACCTATAGCTGGCTACCTATACTGCTTGGGGCCACCAAAACCTTAGCTGCACCCCTGGAGAAGATCTCAGCAGAGAGAGTTAGGGCAGCAGTAAGGTGGGGTGAGGTGAGTTTTGAAGGTGTTGAAGGAGAGAGCAAGCCTGATGGGCAGTGGGAGAGAGTTCCACAGAATGGGGGCAGCTCTAGTAAAGTCCTGTAGTCATCCATGGGACTGGGAGATGTGTGGAGTGGTTAGGAGGAGGTTGTTGGAGGAGCAAACTGGGCGGCTAGGATGTGTATCGGCTGACCAGGTCAGAGATGTAGGTGGGGCAGGACTTGTGTATAGATTTGTAGGCCAGACAAAGGATCTTGAAGCTGATTCTGAGGCTGATCGGTAGCTAGTGGAGGGAGGGCATAGGGGAACAGGTAAAACAATTCTCATTCTGTATACCGTCTGCCTATGTCAAGCTTTTAAAAACCTGTTAAACCATAAAACAGGAATATACATAAAAATGAATTGCAGATGAAATAAAACTAATACAAGCACGTATTTTTGGTTTATCGCACTGTAAAGCTGCATTTTTCTTCCTCTCGCTGTCGGTGAAATTTGATTGTATTAACCGTCCTGTAAGATTTGAGTGTGTTTTATATAATCGGAGGATTCATGGCGAGGGAAGCGGCATTGATAGGAAGCCGTCAGCGCTGTAGTATTACGACGTCAGGAACATCCATAAAGCATGTTGATCTGAAAATAGAACGGGTTGTTTTTCTTCACATGAATTACAGACAGTGCCTCCGCGTGATTCCTCTGCCAAGCGCTGAAACGCGCGCCAGATGACGGGAATCGTTTGGAAAGCCATAAAACGCAATTACGGTGATTATTATTTAAAGTGGTGGACCTCTCGGCAACCATGAGAACAGAAAAATGTCTGCCGACATGTTTGCCTCTGTAATGTCCAATAAAAGTTTAATTACAGAGGAAACGGTTGGTGACTTATCGTCTTATTATGACTTATCGTCTTATTTAGCTCCGGTGCGCGCAAAACAAGAACGAAAATATGAAATGTACATTTATGGCCAACATGGCTAACGGCCCATTTTTTGCTAAGATTTTTTTCTTTTTTCATACGCATTTGATAGAAGATTGATTTAAAGGGATACAAATAGAGACGTTAGCGAAACAGCTCACCAGCAAATCACTATGGGCATTCTGGCCGTGTACTACTATGTCCCGGAGTAGTACGCATGCTCGTGTCTGCACACGTCCATTAGTACCAGTGTTGCTTGCAAAATTTTGCCTAAGTCATTTTCGCATCAAAAATCCCGTTTTTGAATTCTGCGAATTTTTGCAAAAATCTTCAGAAATATTTGCGTTTTTGGACCAGCAGCGAAAATTAAAGGAACTTCGCTGTATGCCAGGGGTCTCAAACTCAATTTACCTGGGGGCCGCAGGAGGCAAAGTCAGGATGAGGCTGGGCCGCATAAGGAATTTCACAATCGCGGCGCATCGCCGCCTCTGCCCGTCCCTCTCACTCTTCCTTCACAGAGAGGGGCGGGGAGAGGCGGCGATCCGTGCGGCGATTGACGTCAGGAGGGGCAGAGCTGAAGCTGAAAGCTCTGCCCCTTCCAGGAAATGCCGGTGGATTGCCCCCTGGGCGATTTGGGGGCTCTGCAGCCCTCGTTTAGCAGCGGGGATGCGGCGGTTTACTTGGGAGCACTGAAGCGAACTATAGGGAAGCTTTTGACGGCGTGGGCCACAAAATATTGTATCGAGGGCCGCAAATGGCCCGCGGGCCGCAAGTTTGAGACCCCTGCTGTGTGCGGACGCTTATGCCTTTATGCGGAAAAATATCCGCAATAATCCGCTAAATATGCGCATGGGTGAACTAATATAAGCGTACATTCCACCTTCCAATGCAGAATTGTATACGTATAGAAGGGCAATAATATTTCTGCGCAGTTATTGCACGCGTAGTTGACTTTGCAATACAACCGTCAACTACGCATAGCGGGCGAAGCTTCGCATAGCGGTACTATGACTACGCGGAAATACGTACATGATAAACTATGTATTTAACACGAAAATAACGGGCATTATGCGAAAATATTCGATCGAAAATTTGCATATCGAAAAGAAATTAGTGCTTTTTTGGGCAAAAAGTATATTTGCATTTTCGCTCATCACTGTTTAGCATGCATGCCCTGTCCCGGCGGTGTGCGCCCCTGATTGCAACGCCGCGTACCGCCGGGCCAGGGCTTGCGTACTAAAGGACGCGTGCAGACACGGGCATGAGTACTATTCCGGGACATGGCGACCCAGAAGTAGTACAGGGCCCGCTGTTCACAGCGAGCAGCTCGCGAGCTGTTCGCCTACATCTCTAGATACTAAGCAGTTCTTTAAAAACACAATTTGCACTTACCTGGGGCTTCCTCTAGCCCACTGTAGGCCGCGAGGTCCCCCGGCATCCTCCTGACTCCTCTCCCAGTCCCACAGGTGGCTCCGGTAATCGGCGACTTCGGCTTGAAGTCTCCAGTACGAGTTCCTGCCACGCACTCTATGCGTCATCATGTCGGCTGGCAGATTGGAATTGCGGTGATGGAGCTGTAATAAGGGTACCAGGGTTTTGTAGGGCCTTACTTCTCTATAGGTAAGTATCTGGTTTTGTTTTCCAACGTACATTGGCTTTAGAGAATACCTTAGCACAAACATAAATTTAAAAACGGGGGTCTTTGATCGCATGCACGCGGCAGGGAGGGCTATGCGCATGTGCGCTACGTCACAACTACGTAGTGCGCATGCGCAGAGCACTCCCGCCCATGGGCGCGTGATCGAGGACACGCAGCGCCTGTGCTGTCCGCACCGACCCTCCCAACTAGGAAGTAAGTAAGAGTAACGGAGGAGAACTGGGAGAGCGGTGGGCATGAGGAGAGCGCACTACACATGTCTGCTCCCTCATTTTTAAATTTATATTTGCACTAAGGTATCCTTTAAGTATCTGTGCTCCCCACTAGCCTGTTTTGTACTCTACAGCGCCACGGTTCTAGACTTTTTGCTGCCTGAGGCAAACTTGTGAGGATGAGCCCCCCGATTTTGAATGATCGCACAGCACCTGACAATTTACTCTGCTTAATTTAATGTTCTCACATGACATGCTGCAGCTCAACCCAATAGCATGCTGGCTGGCTGTGCGTCTGTGACAAACAAACTGCTCCCTCAGCCACTCCATTCAGTGGCATAGCTAAGCAGCTGTGGGCCCTGATGCAAGTTTTACATTGGGGCCCCCCAAGCACTCTATACATAACAATTGATACGGCGCACCAAAACCTGCCAATGGCCACTACAGTGTCAGAGGAGCAAGAAGGGGATGGGGAACAGTTTGTTAATAATTACCACTAATCATAGTATCTATAGAAGTGATTATTATAAGCACAGGACCAATAGAGAGCTAATACTGTAGTTGAGGGAGGGCCCTTTGGGGCCCCTCTGGCCCAAGTACCCGATGTGCTCGGTACCTCTGCAATCCCTATTGCTACGCCCCTGACTCCATTCCTCCTCAGTCAGGACAGCAGTGCAGTGTTGCCAACTCACCCCTTTAATTACTGACACATATGAATTATACCAGTTTTGGGGCTAGGTAGATGCAGTTAAGGCACTGATTATGTGCAAATAACCCCAGAACCTGTATAACTTAGATGTGTCAGTAATTAAAGGGATGAGTTGGCAACACTGCAGCAGTGCCACCTCCTCCCTTCTGCTGTGCAAGTCAAATGAAACGCTGCTGCTCTCCTGACTCCTCCCTCCTCACTCACTGTCAGACTCCTCACACAGCACAACAAGCTGCTTTTCTCCAATGACGACCTCTTCACCTCACTCTCCTCTCGCTTCTCCTCCTCTTCTGACTGCATGCTGTTAGTGTAAACACACAGTACAAAAATGCTTCCCCTGTAATCTCTGCACCTGATGCAAATGTTTCACCTTGCTTCATGAAAGAACCAGCCCTGGATGTGAGCACTACGTAAATAATAATAATAGTAACATAGTAATTCAAACTGGATTTTATAGCAGTTGTGTTTATTACATAAATATTGTAACAAAACCAGACTTTCCATTTAGCCATCCCCAATGTTAGAAGACATTTTCCTCGTATTTTTTACTGCGCACGTCGTCTTGGACGGGAGCGGAGATAAAAGGGTTAACCTATCAAGTCAACTAGCTGGAAACAATGAGAGAAGGTGGACCTGCACAGGAAGACGGAGTGGAGCCAGCTTTCTCAGTACATTCTCCTGCTGCTATAAATAACCCGTTCATTATCTGTGTACTCAGCATTTGGGCGAGCATTGGAAGTGTCGCTTACACATTACGCTGGAAAAGGCTCTGAGATCTGCACTTCAACAACCATGGAGAAAATGCGTGTTTTCTCCTCTCTCGCATGGCAGAAATTTTATTAACGTAAAAATGGCGTATATTGCTATATTTTATTCTTTGTGTTTTCTATCTTTGTTTTCAATTTTTTTTTATTTTAATGTTATAGACCCTTCACTATTGTCTCCACTCCTCTACCCTCTAGATCAGGGGTGTCCAAACTTTATAGGCCAAGGGCCATTTTGACATTCTTGAGAGTGCTGGGGGGCAGAACTAGCCAAATTAAACACAGTTTTTGCTGATTACCGTTAGTGGCAGCTGCTAATCAGTGGCTGTTACTGCTGCTGGCACAGTGGCGGCTGCTAATCAGTGGCTGTTACTGCTGCTGGCACAGTGGTGCAGGGCCGGGCCGAGGCATAGGCTGGAGAGGCTCCAGCCTCAGGGCGCAGTGTAGGAGGGGGCGCACAATTCATTCAGCTGTCATTCCTAACTGTGTATGAAGCAGAAAGAAATAAGAAAAGGGGATATATAGCAGTGACTGCAGGCCAGAAAACTAGATATTAAGGTGTTGGGGAGGTTGTGGGCCCTGTGGCCCTCTTAGTCTAATAGCAATCAGTGTGTGACAGCTGGGGTGGGAGGGATGGAGGGGGCGCACTTTGGTGTCTCAGCCTTGGGTGCTGGAGGACCTTGTCCCTGCTCTGCAGTGGTGGCTGCTAATCAGTGGCTGTTACTGCTGCTGGCATAGTGGTGGCTGCTAATCAGTGGCTGTTACTGCTGCTGGCACAGTGGCAGCTGCTAATCAGTGGCTGTTACTGCTGCTGGCACAGTGGAAGCTGCTAATCAGTGACTGTTACTGCTGCTGGCACAGTGGTGGCTGCTAATCAGTTGCTTTTACTGATGCTGGCATAGTGGTGGCTGCTAATCAGTGGCTGTTACTGCTGCTGACACAGTGGCAGCTGCTAATCAGTGGCTGTTACTGCTGCTGGCACAGTGGCAGCTGCTAATCAGACTTGAAGAACAAAATAATTGAACGCTACACAGTAGTTATAGTAGCTGCCAGAAGTTCCTCCAATCCACAATGGAAACATATAAGTATATATTAGTAATCCTCAGCGCTGCTTTCTATGGGACCCAATCCCTCACCCAGTGCTCAATAGACAAGATGCGGCCACCACCCCGGGGTAAAAACCACAACACAGCCTTAGGGCTTGTTCACAGTGCAGGAGTTTTCGGCTTTTTTACGCTCGCCTGTGGTTTTTCAAAACGCCCCCGACAATGGATGATTGGATTAGGACTGCAGACTCTAATGTACAGTACTGTTTTTGTTGTCCCATAGAAAACTCACCTTCCCCCCAAGCTCTGGAGACATCAGAGATACACCTTTTCCACCAGCGCGTTTGCGCTGGCTGAATCGCAAAGTCGCAAACCGCTAGTGATTTTACAATCGCTACGGTTTGCTTTTTAACATAGGAATCGCGGTAGGTCATTTCCACTACCGCGATTCGTTTTTTACCCGAACGCGCGGCGGAGCGATATTTGCCGCGATTTTGCTATGCAGTGCATAGCATAGCAAAATCGCGGCCGCAAAACGTCGGGGAATCGCCGGTTTTGCGATTCAGCAATCGCTAGCGTTCAGCGTGAACGCTAGCGACTGCAGGTGGAAAAGGGCCCTATCAGCCTAAGGCCATTCACTATTTAGGCTGCTGAGTGGTTGGCTCTCCACAGGAGGCAGACAGCTAGGCACCTGAGAGCAGAGCTGGTTTCATGTTTGTACCTCATGGAATGGAGTTGGATTGTGTCTGGGGAAGGGAGAGCAGCTCACTGGATCTGTTGTGAGCCAGGAGAATTCCCCATGCGGCCAGGACACAGATAGGATGTGCTGAACTTAGTGTCCTGAGGCCCTGGACTGTGGACTGGTGTATCTCACCTGCATCTGGTCGTGTAGACTTGTCGGATGTCTACTGGATATTGGGACTGATGAGAACTGCATCTATTGGGACTGTTGGGATCTGTTGTGCACCTCTTGGACACCTTCTATTGTTGGAGTTACTGGAACTTTGGGACTTATGTTGCTTTGCCTGCGAAGCTGGGAATTGTGACTACTTGGTAGGGGGAATCGGACACTCCTTTGTGGATTATATAGTAATATTGTGAACTTTTTGTGTGAACTGTGTGACCAATAAATGCCCCGCCAGTCGGGTTTTGTTTAATCTGCCGCTATACACTGTGTCTCTGGGCTCTGTGGTCTCGGAACCGTCACCCCCCCCCCCCCCGACCGCGTGGCCAATGAATGTCTATGAGAAGGTTCATATCAGTGCGGGGTTGTGTGCGGTGCGGCTAGGAAATCGGTGCGTGTTCCATTTTTGGGCCAATTCCACCTCAATGGAAGGTATAGGAAAATCGGCTAACGTACAAAAACGCGCTTTAAGGCGATTGCGTTCTCGTTTTTAAAAACAAATACATTGTATTTATTATTTTCCAGGTCAAAGAGTTCACTTCCTGACTTACGCCAGGGAGTGAATTACAAAATTGCTTGGAAAAAACGCTTAGAAAACCGCTAAGCACAAAAACGAATCGCCCACCCAAGCGTCGGGAATCAGAAAAAAACCTAATGCGAATGTATACGCAAACAGAATGCAATGTGAACAAGGCCTTAGTCAGGGGGTTCACCAGGCGCGGAGCTAGGGGGGTCGGGGTAGGACAAGTGCCCCGGGGTGCCTGGTCCCCGAGGGCACCCTCAGCCTGGCTGAGCTGCGGGTTTTTTTTTTTTTTTTTTTTTTGCAGCGGAGGGGAAGGGGGCCAGCGCAGAGAAGAGGGAGAGCTGTGCGGACAGTGGGGAAGGGGGGCCATCTCCCCCCTCCTTCCCTCACCTTAGGTGCTCTCCCTCCCTCGCTGTCCCCTCCAATGTCCTCCGGGTGGCTGGCCTGGCAGCAGCGGGCGGAACTCACCTCCGTCTCGCTCCAGCGCCGGCCGGAAGTTCGGGTGCGCAGCCGCTGCTCTGGTCTGGACCAGACCAGAGTAGTGGCAGATCCATCCGGCGCTGCGACGAGACGGAGGTAAGTTCCGCCCGCAGCTGCCAGCCTGAGCCACCCGGACATTAGAGGGGAGAGCGAGGAAGGGAGAGCAGCTCTTCTCTGCGCTGCTCCCCTCCTGCTGGGGAGGGGGACACCTGACCTGGCTACCTACTCTGGGCACATATACCCCTGCCTACATATACTGGGCATATACCCCTGGCTACCTACTCTGGGCACATATACCCCTGGCTACCTACTCTGGGCACATATACCCCTGGCTACCTACTCTGGGCACATATACCCCTGCCTACATATACTGGGCATATACCCCTGGCTACCTACTCTGGGCACATATACCCCTGGCTACCTACTCTGGGCACATATACCCCTGCCTACATATACTGGGCATATACCCCTGGCTACCTACTCTGGGCACATATACCCCTGGCTACCTACTCTGGGCACATATACCCCTGGCTACCTACTCTGGGCACATATACCCCTGCCTACATATACTGGGCATATACCCCTGGCTACCTACTCTGGGCACATATACCCCTGGCTACCTACTCTGGGCACATATACCCCTGCCTATATATACTGGGCATATACCCCTGGCTACCTACTCTGGGCACATATACCCCTGGCTACCTACTCTGGGCACATATACCCCTGCCTACATATACTGGGCACATATACCTCTAACTACATATACTGGGTACATATACCTCTAACTACATATACTGGGTACATATACCCCTGGCTACATATACTGGGCATTTATACCCCTGGCTACATATACTGGGCACATATACCTCTGGCTACATATACTGGGGACACATACCCCTGCCTACATATACTGGGCACATATACCCCTGGCTACCTGTTCTGGGGACATCTATACTGCTGGCCACCTATTCTGGGGACACCTATAGACCTGGGGCTACCTATTTTTGGGCAAGCACTGCTGTCAGATTGAGTGTATTTTGGGGAACTGCTGCCAGGTGAGAGGTGTCTACCATATTAAGGGGACATTCTGCCTATTTATGTGAAATGCTGTCTATTTATGTGCCTCATGACTGCTGAATTTGTCTTGTTGGGGGCCTCATGGTTACTGAATTTGTCTTGTTGGGGGCCTCATGATTTGTTGGGGGCCTCAAGATCGCTGAATTTGTCTTATTAGGGGCCTCATGATTGCTGAATTTGTCTTGTTAGGGGCCTCATGATTGCTGAATTTGTCTTGTTGGGGGCCTCAGGATTGCTAAATTTGTCTTGTTGGGGGTCTCATGTTTGCTCATGATTGCGGAATTTGTCTTGATGGGGGGGGGGGGGGGGGCTCATGATTGCTGAATTTGTCTTGGAACATGCTGGAAGGTACATACTGAGGGAGGGTGGGTGAGCGTGAGCCTGCTAACCTCCATGTACATTTGAAGGGGCGTGACCAAATGTGGAGTACCCATAACCACGCCCACATTTGGTCACGACCCTTCACCTTAGGGGGCGCATTAATAGTCTTTGTCCCCGGGCGCTGAAAACCCTAGCTACGCCTCTGGGGTTCACACTTTATTTAAAAACACATTGCATAAAAGCACAACTACTTACATTGAGGGTCCATGCAAACTGGACCCTTATTGCATGAAATCACTTAGGTACAGTGGGTTGCAAAAGTATTTGGCCCCCTTGAAGTTTTCCACATTTTGTCACATTACTGCCACAAACATGAATCAATGTTATTGGAATTCCACATGAAAGACCAATACAAAGTGGTGTACACGTGAGAAGAGGATCGAAAATCATACATCAGGATCGAAAATCATACGCATTTCAGACGCACGGACATGAGAGTCAGGTCTGTGCAGTCTGCGGGGCTGTACGCGCAATCATGATGGTCCCAGCGACGGGGGGATTGGTGGCGGGGACAGAAGTCCACTGAGCCAATCCGTGCATGTCCGCCAAGAATGATTATAGTTTTTGTTCCAAAACAGTGATCATTGTGTATTGGTGCCTCCCACTTGCTCGTTTCCGCCGCTTCCATTCATTCGTCTACCCTCAGGTCCCTGCGATCGCAGACATCACTTCCAAGTAACACAGCCAGGCATTACTTCCTATTTTGCGTTCTTATTGTACGCTTATAGGAAATAATGGACGAGGACATCTTGTGGCCAAATAGCAATATTTCACCTTCATCTATTGGGGAATACATTTTTTTTATATGTACATCAAGAGGGTGTATTGTTATTAAAGGGCAGCCGAAGCGAAAATAAACTAAGGAAATAAATGATTGTATCTATCTTCCTTCACCTAAAAATGACTTTTTAAAATATTCCACAGTTTTATTTTATGTTTAAATCTACTTTTTAAGTTTGAACTGTTTTATTGTTTTTGCTCAATTACACATTCATTGAAATATGCCAGAGCTAAAATCTATGAACTATTGACCATTTTTTATCTATTTGCTGCTCTCAGAAGCCATTTTCTGCTAGGAAAGTGTTTTATAGTTGGAATTTCTTATCAGTGAGGGTCACATTGTAGTTTGAGTCAGGACTGACTTACATACTGATATTTAACTCTTTCAGGCAGAGAAAAAAAAAAAAAAATAACACAGCATAGTTATTAGTGTGCTTGGCACTGTACATACCCATGTCTATCTCATCATGTCACACGTCATTTCGGGTATCCTTTAAAAGTTGAGCTTGTAGTTAGTAGAGATGTTGGCGAACCGTTCGCCAGTGAATCTCTATGGGTCGATACTACATCCGGGTCGCTATGACCCGGAGTAGTACGGCTGCACTGGGCCAGCGGTGCGCATCTTAGATCGTGCGCCTGTATGCCGGGCACTCTCTGCGCATGAGTGGGACGTCACTCATGATGTAGTACAGGGTGAGGGGTTCGCCGACATCTCTAGTAGTTAGTAATGGACATAAAACTGAAAACATGGATCTTTATTTCCAAATAAAATATTGCCACCATACATTGCACTAGGGATTTAATTTAAAGGTTGCAATAACCGGGACAAATGGGCGAATAAAATGTGTGGCTTTTATTCACAGTAGAACGTTTCATTTTAAAATTATAATGGCCGAAAACTGAGAAATAAAGATTTTTTTCCATTTTCTTCTTATTATTTCCATTAAAATGCATTTAGAATAAAATAATTCTTAGCATAATGTACCATCCAAAGAAAGCCTAATTGGTGGCAGAAAAAACAAGGTATAGATCATTTTGTTGTGATAAGTAGTGATAAAGTTATTGGGGAATGAATGGTAGAAGTGCTGAAATGTGAAACTTCCTCTCGTCCATAAGGTGAAAACAACCTGTGTGCCGAAGTGGTTGAACTCATTCTGAGTAAGTGATTCAGAAAATTATCATTATTATTATTTATTTAGCGCCAACATCTTCCGCAGCGTTGTGCAGAGTAAATTGTCTTGTCACTTAACTGTCTCTCAGAGGGGCTCACACTCTAATCCCTACCATAGTTACCGTATTTGCCACTGTATAAGATGCACTTTTTTCATCTCCAGAAAATGGGGAGAAAAAGCCCGTGGCCTATATAAAGTTAACATTTTTTGAAAACAAAGAAAACCCTGAGAATCCCCCATGAGGGCAGCACGGTGGCATAGTGGTTAGTACTCATATCCCCGGTTCGAATCCCAGAAATGTCAACATCTGCAAGGAGTTTGTATGTTCTCCCCGTGTCTGTGTGGGTTTCCTCCGGGCACTCTGGTTTCCTCCCACATCCCAAAAACATACAGATAAGGTAATTGGCTTCCCCCTAAATTGGCCCTAGACTACGATACATACACTACATGATGAATAGTTGAATACATAGACATATGACTATGGTAGGTACTAGATTGTGAGCCCCTCTGAGGGACAGTGAAGTGACAAGACAATATATACTCTGTACAGCGCTGCGCAGGGCAGCCATCAGGGGGGGGGGGGGGGACAACTGACACTGCAGTGAGGGGCCCAGGGCTTCTAGGGGCCCTGGGCCCCCCCAAAAGAGCTGGAAGGGCCGCATGTACTGGCTGCACCGTGTTCCAGCACAGAGAAGAGTGACATCAGCTCTTGAACGTGGGGAGCAGATGAGTGAGCCCGCTACAGCAGACTTTCTATACTGGGGCACCACCTACATCTGGCTACCTATACTGAGCCACCGCCTATACCTGGCTACCTATACTGGTCAATCACAAGAAAATGTATGCGTGCTCTACACCAAGCTTAACCCTTTCAAGTCTAGCTGTGCAAATCTGGCTAAAATGGCTTACCATGAGACATGCTCACGCAGAAATGCATCTGCTTTCGCATGCCAAACTTTGCAGGGTCAAAAACCAATACCGCAAAGCGGTTGCCCTGCGGGAATTAGTTCATGCTATACAGCACTATCCAGGAGCGCCATGGGAAGCCTCCTCGTGGCGCCCCTGGATAGTGCTGTATAGCATGAACTAATTCCCGCAGGGCGATTGTTTTGCGGTTTTTGGTTTTTGACCCTGCATATTTAGGCATGCGAAAGCAAATGCTTATTTGCATGAGCAATGTCTCGTGATTAGCCAATAGGCCAAATTTGCAAAGCCAGATTTGTCAGGTTCACTTGGTTGATGCACACATGTTCTTTCTCTGTTGTAACTACCTATACTGGGGCACCACCTATATCTGACTACAGGCTACCTATACTGGGCCACCACCTATACCTGGCTACCTATACTGGGGCTGGACCCACCTATACCTGGCTACCTATAGTGGGCCACCACCTATACCTGGCTACCTATACTGGGGATGGAACCACCTATACCTGGCTACCTATACTGAGGCACCACCTATACTTGGCTTGTGAACCGGGGACTACCTGTATTTTGGTAGTATTTGGCTCCACCCACACCATGCCATGGTCACTCCCACTTTTTGGCGCATCACGCTGTGCATGCCGCTTTCTTCAGTGTCGGAGCCATGCACATTTTTCGCCGCAGCACACTTCACACACGGACATGGGGGTGGGGTGGCTAATGGGCAGGCACAGCAACCAGTGGGTGGGCCCAGAGAGGGGGGGGGCCAGGCTTGATGATGTGTGAGGGGCTCCAAAATTTCTGATGGCAGCCCTGGTGCTGCGTATGTTGATGCTATATAAATACTAAATAATAATAATAATAATGAGGAGATGAACTGGCCCAAAACCTGTCGGTTCTGCCAGATTTTAACTGCTTACTTTTTTCACAATAGTAGTGCTTTAAAGAGAAACTCTGACCAAGAATTGAACTTTATCCCAATCAGTAGCTGATACCCCCTTTGACATGAGAAATCTACTAATTTTCACAAACAGACCATCAGGGGGCGCTGTATGACTGATATTGTGGTGAAACCCCTCCCACAAGAAACTCTGAGGCAGGGAACACACTTGACTGTATTTGTGCGCGTTTTCTGCACAGAAAAAAAACTGAGAACTCATGTTAATCAATGTGCTAGTACACACTTAAAGAGGAACTCCAGTGAACATTTTACTGTGGGCAGGTGATGTTGCTGCTGCATGGTTTTTGGCAGTTGGAAACAGCTGTAAACAGATATTTCCCACAATGCAACAAGGTTAACAGACAGGAAACTGACAAAAGTTCGAACTTTTCTTGTGGGAGGGGTTACTTGTGGGAGGGGTTTCACCACAATATCAGTCATACAGAGCCCCCTGATGGTCTGGTTGTGAAAAGGAATAGATTTCTCATGTAATAGGGGGTATCAGCTACTGATTGGGATAAAGTTCAATTTTTGGTTGGAGTTTCTCTTTAATCCCCTTGCCATTCCAATTATTTCGGCAAGGGGGCGGCGCAGCACTTTTTAAAAAAATGTTTTTTTTTAATTCATGTAGCTAGCCTAGCGCTAGCTACATGATAGCCGCTGACAAGCGGCATCCCCCTACCTATCACGATCGCCGCCGGCGCTCTCTGCAAGCAGGAAATCCTGTTCAGGATGGGATTTCCTGCTCGGCTTCCCCATCGCCATGGCGACGGGGCGGAATGATGTCACCGACGTAATGGACCTCGGGACGTCAGAGGGAATCCAGATCCACCCCTCAGCGCTGCCTGGCACTGATTGGCCAGGCTGCGCAAGGGGTCTGGATCGGGGGGCGGCGCGGCGGGTAGCGGCAAATCGGCAGCGATCGAGATATGCACGCAGCTAGCAAAGTGCTAGCTGCATGCAATAAAAAAAAATTTGAGAAAATCGGCCCAGTGGGGCCTGAGAAATTGTCCTGCGCAGGTTACCCTGAGCTGAGCTCGGGATAACCGGCAAGGAGGTTAATATGCTGTTCGCACGCAGAAAAAAAACTGACATTCTGCATGATGACTGCACATTTTGGCAGTTTTCTCTAGCAATTACATCAGCTGCTGTGAAAAAACATGCACATTTTCCTGCATGGAAACACACTTAGTGTGCAGAAAAAGTATGCAGAAAAACGCGCGGAAAACTGAAAGTCATGTGTGTTCCCTGCCTCAGGACCGTGGTACTCCTGGCAGTTTCCTGTCTGTGAACCTTGTTGCATTGTGGGAAATAGCGGTTTCCAACTGCCAAACAAGCATGCAGCAGCTAAATCACCTGCCAACAGTAAAAATGTCACCATGTAATAAATGTCAGAATATAAATCAGGGATTTAAAAGATTTTACAATGGGCAAACACTGACTAAATCATTTGTACCTAATTATTGTAAAAATGAAGCACTTTTTTATTACATTATTTTCACTGGAGTTCCTCTTTAAGATGTCAGTGTAGTTATACTCAGGTGTGGTTAAAATGCTTTAAGATGAGGTTCTGATCAATAATGCAATATACTTACATGACTGATCCTACATGAGCCACTGTTTACATTATATAATGACTCATCACTAATCTCATAGTCTGCACTTTAGTCTGCATAAGAGCTACACAAAGATGATAAATAGGGTGGGAACATAGGCTCACCAGAAGCCATTTTCCATCCCATAATGCCCAGCATGACCTCTGGCCTGAAGTGAACTGGTCAGTAGGAATAGAGTGTTGCTGATGTGATGTGACCACGTTTGTGAACCTCGATGCCCGTTGGGACTCGCGGGTTTGTGAACGCCACTGGTCAATATGGGATGAATGTTCGCTGTTCACAAACCTATGCTGCGCTGAATGCCATCCCAAATGGTAAACACTACTACTAGCACACGAATGACAAGAGTGAAGAAAAGGAACAGGAGAGAAACAGGGTTTCAAGCACAGAACGCTCCCGGCCACAGGAGCACAATGGATGAGTGCGTCGCCGGGCTGTGCATGCGCAACGAAGTGTGACTTGGCCACAGCACTGGGCTGTCCAGCAGGAGACAGGAGCAGCTTGGGGAGATGGCAAGGGACCTAGAGGCCTCAAGAAGGCTGGAGGAAGCCCCAGGTAAGTATAAATCTCCGGTACACTTTAAAGAGGAGCTGTTAGGTATAGGGTCTCAGCAGGGGTCTAGTCCTGGAAAAAAAGGTGGGTGGACTCTACCCCGACACTGGCCATGCAGCAGAATGTGGGCGTGGTCATGGGCGTGGTCATGGGTGGGCCATAGTCCTGGAAAAAGTAGTGAGTGGGCTCACCCCAGCCACGGATGCCACCCCCCATACTCCACACCCCCCCCAAAAAAGGATATATACAGTGGGATTCGAAAATTTGGCCAACCTTGTTATTAGGTCACTTTTTAGACAATATATCTGGTGACAACTGGTCAGTTTTTAGATAAAATTTGTGGAGAAATTAGGTCACTTTTTTGACAATATATCTGGAGACAGCAGGTCACTTTTTAGACAATATATCTGGAGACAGCAGGTCACTTTTTAGACAATATATCTGGTGACAACTGGTCAGTTTTTAGACAATATATCTGGTGACAACTGGTCAGTTTTTAGACAATATATCTGGAGACAGCAGGTCACTTTTTAGACAATATATCTGGAGACAGCAGGTCACTTTTTAGACAATATATCTGGAGACAGCAGGTCACTTTTTAGACAATATATCTGGAGACAGCAGGTCACTTTTTAGACAATATATCTGGAGACAGCAGGTCACTTTTTAGACAATATATCTGGAGACAGCAGGTCACTTTTTAGACAATATATCTGGAGACAGCAGGTCACTTTTTAGACAATATATCTGGAGACAGCAGGTCACTTTTTAGACAATATATCTGGAGACAGCAGGTCACTTTTTAGACAATATATCTGGAGACAGCAGGTCACTTTTTAGACAATATATCTGGTGACAACTGGTCAGTTTTTAGATAAAATTTGTGGAGAAATTAGGTCACTTTTTAGACAATATATCTGGAGACAGCAGGTCACTTTTTAGACAATATATTCTGGAGACAGCAGGTCACTTTTTAGACAATATATATCTGGAGACAGCAGCAGCAGGTAACTTTTTTAGACAATATATCTGGTGACAGGTCACAGGTGGTCACTTTTTAGACAAAAATATCTGGAGAAAGCAGGTAGCAGGAGGTCAATAATATTATCAGGCAATATATTACACTGACACTGGTCTGACTGGTGGGTTGGTAATGGACTGGTATTATATCTGGCTGGACTGGCACTGGCACTCTGGCAGGCAGAGTTAAATTAAGTCTCCTGCTGAGTCCTGTGACTGTCTGTACTAGCAGGCCTGGCACACACACTGTCTCTGTGACAGTGCTGCAGTCAGTCAGTCAGTCCGGTAAGAAGACTCTCTGGAGTGGACTGGGTCACTCTCAGACTCAGAGACAGTGACTCGTCTCAGGGAGCAAATAGGGCAGGCTAGCTAGCCTAGTAGCAGGTAATGAATGGAGATCAGATCACTCGCAGTCGCAGTGTCGCACTAGAGCTCAGGAGCAGCAGACTGTCTCTCTCTGTCTGTCTGCTCTGCGTCTGCCTGTGTGGCTAAAATGGCGCTGGGGGCTGCTGGGCTGGGCTGGGCTTAGCCTGGCTGGGCTGGGCTGGGCCTGGGAGGTAAAGACGTCACGCCGCATTACGCGAGCGGCCGTCATTACGCTCCGGCTCCAGCTCCACCCACTAGAGGAGGGGAGAAGCCGGGAAAGAAATGCCCAGCGCGCCGAGCGGTCATGTGACTAAGCTGTCACATGACCGCAGCGCCTGCGATCACGCGAGCTCAGCTCAGCTGCCACTCCGGCTCCGCCCACTAGAGGAGGGGAGAAGCCGGGAGAGAAGTGCCCAGCGCGCCGAGCGGTCACATGACCGCTGCGGCTGTTCTAGCTGTCTAGCCCAACTGCCAGCGCCGCCAACCAGGAAATGGGGACAGGGTGGACGGCGTTCACGTTGAAGAAAAGGTTTGTGAACGTCGTCCACCCGCGTTCACGCCCCACTCGACCACTGGGTCTCAGAGAAAAAAAACACATATCAGTAGCTAAAGATTGGCTGTACTTACATTACATATGCATTTCACTGTCCATGTTTGTACTTCACATAATTTTTATATAGTATTTGCAGAGAATGATGCTCCTGACAGCTCATTGCAGGTTCCATGTTTGTCTGTCTCCTATGAAGCCAAATGTGTCGTCATGTCCTCCCTGCTTCCTGATGATTCGACTCAGAAAAAAGACAACACTACTGTGCAGTGAATATTAATTAGCCATGTGGCTAGGAACAATAGCGGACTCATGCAGTATACTCTAACGGAACATGTGCCCTGTGATTTTTCAGTGTTGTGAGCTTGGCTGCAAATTACAAGCTGCTGTAACATGAGCCTGTAACTTCTCACTAGCAGCCGAGGGGAGGACCCAAGGTGGGAAGAAGCAGCCCCAGAATGCTTTGCAGTATAGTATGCGGCCTCTCTGCCTCTTAAGAGCTTGGGAATAACAGCCTTGCTGTTCAGCACACATCAAAAGTAAGAGAGATTTTTAACTTCAGTATTGCCTTTTTGGCTTCCTTCTAAACTTTAACACAGGAGAATAGAGGTTTAAATTAGCTTTTGCAGCCTGACAGTTACTCTTTAACTACCGTATTTTTCGAACTATAAAACGCTCCTGACCATAAGACACACCTAGGTTTAGAGGACAAAAACCAGGGGAAAAAATATAAACGAAACCTGGTGCATCCATGGTGAAGGGGCATCTTGTGGGTTAGGCCCCCTTTGTAACTCATGCCCCCTTGTACCTCTTGTGTCTCCCATGTGTCTGCCTCTGTCCAGGGCCGGCGCTACCATAGAGGCAAAGGAGGCAGCTGCCCCAGCGCTTGTAGGGGCCCCCAGTGGCTACAAGAGGAAATTTTTTTTTTTCAAATCGACCTTATAGTTTTTGAGAAAATCGATTTTAAAGTTTCAAAGGAAAAAAAATACACATTTAAAAACCAGCCAACTTTAATGGTTAATAGCAAATCCATCTTAAATTCTAGAAACCCTAAATTTACAGGATATGGTAAGGAGATCATTGGGAATAAGAGGAAAAAACAATTTTTCAAAAAGACCTTATAGTTTTTGAGAAAATCAATTTTAAAGTTTCGAAGGAAAAAAGTATACATTTAAATGCGGTAAGGGCTAGTTCACACTTAATTTAAAAACGTATCCGTAGCTACGTTTTTTGTCCCGGACGAAAAACGTAGCCACGGATACCAATGTTAAAAATAGGAACAGCACACACTCAAGTTAAAAACGTATCCGCGTGCGATCCGCGGAATACGTTTTTAAACCCGGAACGCTGAGTCCGGACTTGCAGCATTTTTCACGGACCCGTATACACGTACGGGTAGTGAAAATCAATGGGGAAACGGGCCTCCCTCTTCACTGACATTTTGGGACACTGGAAATGGATCAGTTTCCAGTGTCCCATGGTGAAGGAGGGGGCCGCCATGCTGAAGGGGGTAGCAGCCAGGACGGGGGGCTGCGGGCAAAGCGGCGGCCAGGGGGGGTCACATCCCCCCCCCCTTGCTCACCTGGGTGCCCCCCTCCCCGCTCCCCCTCCAGCTCGCATATAATGTAATAATTTGTACCTAATGAAGTTCGGCGAGCCGGGCACTTCCGCCCACACCGCTCGCCGTCACTTCCTGCGATGCCGCCCACTGAAATACAGTGGGCGGCATCGCAGGAAGTGACGGCGAGCGGTGTGGGCGGAAGTGCCCGGCTCGCCGAACTTCATTAGGTACAAATTATTACATTATATGCGAGCTGGAGGGGGAGCACCCAGGTGAGCAAGGGGGGGGGGATGTGACCCCCCCTGGCCGCCGCTTTGCCCGCCGCTTTGCCCGCAGCCCCCCGTCCTGGCTGCTACCCCCTCTAGCAAAAAAAAACAAAAAACGCAAGCGGATCCAAAACGTGTGCTGCAAAAAAGGCAGCACGGATCCGTTTGCGTTCCGGGTTTTGAAAATCGGAGCCCGGACCGCGGATGCGTCCCGCACCCGGAGCTAGTGTGGCCCTAGCCTAAATGTCACTTTTAGTACCTAATGGTAGTGTAATTTTACATGTATTAAAAGAAAGAGCAATAAATTTCCTGACGGGGTTTCCTGGGGGTCCACACACAGCCGCAGCGTTTTGGCCAGGGATCGCTATACAGCCGCAATATGGCTGCATGAAGATCCCTGGCATTTTTTCCTATTTTCCCCCAAAAAAAAATTATGTTTAGAGTGTGGGAATTTTTTTTTTTTTTTAAATATGTGGGGTGCCCTTTTCTGAAACTTTTTAACCCCTTGTCCCCCATGCAGGCTGGGGTAGCCAGAATGTGGAGCTCCGACCGATTGGGACTTCACACCCTGACTATACCAGCTGCAAAAAAGGTCCCTTAATGCCAATTTTTGCTCCGGGGTATCTGTTGGGGGGCCCCCAGGTTTATTTTGCCCTGGGGCCCCATTGTTGCTTAAACCGGCCCTGCCTCTGCCCTCCTTGTGTCCTTCTCTATGCCCCTTTGTGTCTCCCTTATGTCCTCCTTTATACTCCTTTTTGTCCCCCTCTGCATGGGCACAGTACAGGGATTCCCCAGCATTGCAGCGGGTTGGAGGTTCGTATTGGCAGGCGTTCACAAGTCAGGAACTTTAAGACGCAGTTACTTTTTTCCCCACTTTTGGGGGAGTAAAAGTGAGTCTTATAGTCCAAAAAATACAGTGTACTTCCCCTCCCTGAGACGAGTAACTATGTCCCTGCAAAATCCCATACAGCCGTGCAGGGACGTAGCTACTACCTCCCTACCTGCTCGCTCGTTATCGCTGCCAATCGTTAGCTGCGTTCCCATTAATTGATCTAAGTCCCCGTGTGAAGGACCACAGCCGTCTGTTAGATGGCGCCGCCATACACAAAAACCCATACTTACACATCCAAGCATTACTTCCTCTTTGCGTAGTAATCCTAAGTATAGGAAAGTTATGCACGAGGACATCTTGTGGCCAAATAGTAAAATTACATCTACACACTTTTTTTTCAACAAAGTACATTTTTTAACAGCTAAAATTAACCCCTTACCTCCCATACTCCCCAATAGTTACCCCCAAAAATGTTTTTGTAAAAAAAAAAATTACAATTGTGATATCCCGTCCTCTGCTCCATCTATTACAGAAGGACTTCAAGAAAAGGGTTGCCAGTGTCCGCATTTGCGGCGGCAAATAGTGTAGAGCTGGCCCTGCTTTCATCTCAGGTACACTTCAAGTCCTCTCAAGTGATTTCTGTGGAATTTTTGTTTAACGAGAGTTCCGAAGCCAGCACAAATAATACCTGGTCTCCCAGAATGTTCTGGGAGGAGAATTCCACATATTTAATCAGCCTAGGCTGTGACATCACCGGGAATGTGGGGCTACATACCAATATACAGCAATACACAGATATAGGGAGTGTTTCTGATACTGAATCCAGGAAAATGACTGTGAGGCTTCGTTCACATTTAAAATCAAAATCACTGATGCCCGCGATTTACGATTTTGTGAGCGTATTTTTCTTTTCTCCTCCCGGCGCTTGGGTGGGCGCTGCGGTTTTTGTAAATCGTTTTAAAAAGCACTTTTGCAGAGCGATTGCGTTTTTTCACTTCCAGACGTCAGTCAAGAACCGGTAAAGAATAAATACAACGTATTTATTGTTAATAGCGCCTGGGAAATCGCTATGCAAAGCGCTTTGCAATTTCCCTATACCCTCCATTGAGGCAAAACGCCTCTAAAATGGTACAGACAGAGCTTTGTTTCCGATCCGCTCAGATGTGAACTCTCTCATAGGGAATCATTGCACAAGCGTTTTGAGGGCGATTTTCAGAATTGCCTGCGCTTAAAAAAAAGGCAGAAAAACGCCCTAGAAGTAAACGAGCCCTAAAAGTGGGTGTCCTGAATAAGTTACTACATTCCATTATATGTCACTACTACAGGGCCTCTTTAAAGAGACACTGAAGCGAGAATAAATCTCGCTTCAGTGCTTATATTCAGCATGTGTGTCTTACCTCCCAAATCCCTTCCGTTCTTTGCGGGGATCTCTTCCGCATTCAGGCAGGGCTAATGGCCGCAGCTCTGCCTCACGCGCGTCTGTCATCGCGTATCTCCGCCTCTCCCCCGCCCCTCTCAGTCTTCCTTCGCTGAGAGGGGCAGGGGAGAGGCGGCGATGCCCTGAGAGGCAGGGCTGCAGCCATTAGCCCTGCCTCAAGAGCAGCAAAATCTACGACCAAGCTGGTCGTAGATTTTGCAGGGGGGGGGGGGGGTTTGGGGTTGAAGAGACCCCCGTTCAGCCGCGGGATAGCGGCGTTTTAGCAGGGGCACACATGTCCCTGCTGAATAAAAGCACTGAAGCGAGATTTATTCTCGCTTCAGTGTCTCTTTAAGGCCTTGCAGTAGACAGCAGAAGGGATTCCAGCTTTGGAGTCTCCAAGTAATGTAAGAAGCCAGATGGGCCTTCCTGCTGGAGGATGAAATCTGAGTTGAGGGTTTCTAGGAAAGCACAGCTCATGTGTCCAGCTCAGGCACTAGATGCTGGTTATCTTTAGAACTGCCTTCTCTTGGCGTGAGAGGAAGCAGAGAATTCTGGGTAGTAATTATGTTCATGCTGCACTTAAGAAGTATTTATCCAGGAATGTGCGCTGGGGAGGAATACCCGGCGTGTGGAACTTGCTCACCATGTTACACTGAGTCAGGGTGACATCTCGGCTTCCACGCTTGAGGAGTAAACTCACAACACCCGGTGACTCATAAATGGTTGGAAGTTCAGACATGTTCATGTGGGACAAGACACAGGTGCTCTTCATACAAGCAGAACTAACTAATAAGTCAGAGCAGGATGTCACAACTACCTTCGGTTTCCTGTTTATTAACCACTTCAGTACCAGCATTATCTGGCCACTTAACCACTTCAGCCCGCAGGTGTTCTCACCTCTAGGACAGAAGCAATTTTCCCCTGTCAGCGCTCCTTCCATTCATTTGCCAATAACCTTATCACTACTTATCACAACAAAACGATCTATATCTTGTTTTTTTCCGCCACCAATTAGGCTTGCTTTAGGTGGTTATTTTATTCTAAATGCTTTTTAACTGGAATAATAAGAAAAAAATGGAAAGTTTTTGGCCATTCTAGCTTTAAATGAAAACGTTCTACTGTGGATAAAACCCACACATTTTATTTGCCCATTTGTCCCGGCTATTACAACATTTAAAATATTTCCCTAGTACAATGTATGGTGCCAATATTTTAGTGCATTTTTTCAGTTTCGCGTCCATCACTAATTGCAAGCCCATACAGGCAAAAGATAACTATTTAAGTATTTTTATAAAAACTGTCATTTTTTTTAAACGTGTTTTTTTGCTTTGTTTTTTTTTAGCTATGGGGGAGGGTGGGGGGGTTAATCAAGCTGTAGTAAATGTGAAATGTGTTTTTTTAAAATCTACTTTAATTTTACTTTTGCCCACTAGGTGGCGCTAAGCACTGTCATGGAAGTTACCAGGAAGTGCTTGATCTTTGGAGGCATGTTGATTAATTCACAGGGGATCGTTTGCCTTGGGGAACACTTGTTCCCCTTCCACAATCGATCCCCTGTAATAGCAGCGGGGAACAAGCGCACACCCGATGGAAACAAGCGCGCACCCGGCGCAACACCGATGAAGGAGTATATTCGTCCAGATTGCCTTGGACCGATGGTACAAAAAACTGGGCGTACCAACATCATATCACACGGTCCCGTCCCTCTTGCTGTTCGCGCTGCTCTCCTGTAGCTGAAGTCCTGTCGCCATGACAGCAGAGCTCTGTGAGCTGGTCAGAAGCCGATTTCATTTGGCTCCTGACCATGTGATCACTGTTCTTTGATAAAAGAAGATTGGGAGTGCTGGATTTTTTTTGTTTGTTCAATTTTATGAAAATTGATAGGTTTTTCAATTTCTTGATGTATAGAACCAAGCAATTTTTTCAGAGCTTTCAATCATTTTTTTAATAATTGGGAAACAATTGAACACGTGTTTTGTACTTTGGTCAGATTTTTAAAATGTTATCACTAGTCAGAAAAATGTATTGCAATTTTTGAATTGAAAAAAAGATTTAAAAACATTGTATGGTGTGTGGCCACCTGTAGACCAGTATCCTCTCCCTCTCTTTCTTTCTCCCAGCTTTCATGGATTTGGGCCTGTGTGTATCCGAGGCAGGAGTCGGCCATTGTACCTCTTTATAAGCTCGCTGACTGGCATTCCCATTGCATTGTTACTTTGCTCTGTAATATTTTCAGTAATCCACTCTCATCCTTTAATCTTGGTGATACTCTGCAGATCATTAAATCTCATTAAAACTTTGTAAACACAAGTAAAGCATTCTCACAAGAGACCAAACATTCATGCCTTGGGCATTTGTGCTTCTCCCTGCAACACAGCGCCTCCAGTAACACAGGTGTATAACAGAGCAGGATCATCCTCAGGGACGCATTTAGGCCAAGGCCACCTAGGCCATGGCCTAGGGCACCACAGGAGTAAGGCTGTGCTCCAAAGCAGCAGGCTAAACTGGTGCAGCATTTGCAAGCTTTGCCTATACTAGAGGGAAATGGGGGAGGGGTTATCTGGCTATCTATATTGGAGAGAAAGGGGGGAGAGGTCATCTGGCTACCTATACTGGGGGGGGGTCATCAGGCTACCTATACTAGAGAGAAAGAGGGGAGGGGTCATCCGCTACCTATACCGAAGGGAGGGGACAGTGGCCTTGGACAGTAAAGAGTACAAATCCGGCCCTAATCATATTCAAGGCAACCTAGGCAGGAGGTCTTTCTTCTCTAATGCTTTTTTCAGTCGCCGCCCTTCATCTGTTGCATGACAGATCGCTGGCTATTGGGTTTTCGGCACTGATTGGGGTGCCTGTATATTGCCAAACACAGGTCTCTAAATCTAATCGGTAAAACTGTTAGGTGGCACTTAGTTATTGAATAGCTGAGTGCTGGGGTCCAAACAAAGCACCTTGTGGCACAGAGACCCAACTTCGGTGCATAAGGTCTATGGCACTGCCATATCTAAAACACTTATGCAATGCCCAAATCAACATGATTATATTATTTTAGAGAACTCAAAGGAATAAATACAATTATTGTAAACTGCATCCTCAAATAGTTGTGTCTTCTAATATAAGTCGGGAAATGTCTGGAGAAGTCCGAAGATGCTTCCAGACAAAACAGAAGCTACCCAGGAGCCCTGTATATTGGTTTTGTGTTTAGTTTCACCAGCTAATTAGGAGTATGTAAGAGCAATATTCACAAAGGTAAGTTGCAGAACTAGCAAGCACAGTATAGGTTTGTGCTATGCATGTTACAGGGCCAGAGTTACGACACATACGACACTGGGCTTCCTCTACGCGGTGTATGGGACTACGCAAGAGACTTTATTCTTGTAACGAAGATCCCAGCTTTTAACTTAGCTGATTTTTGTGAATGGTTCCGCATGAGGATTTGCACGAGTGTACGGAAGTTCATTTTGACTTTACTGTTTTGCTTGCCACACCCCATCCGTCACCCACCTCCTCATTAAATCTGCAAGTGTTTAAATGTCCTAGCTCGAGGGGAGGAGCCTGGATTTTGTGTTTATTTATACATTATAAAGGCAGGTGAGGAAAACCCGTCCTCACTCAGGTTCTTTAGTCTTCTTCCGGTCACGAGAGCCACACTCTAGAAAAGTAGTACTGGGAGGCAGGAGGTGCCCCAAAATTTAATTATTGAGGGTAGTTGATCAAAATAATGAAAATTCACTTTCCTAAAATATAGAAAGTAACTTGTGTATGATAAACACGTTTTTTTATCCAACACTAACAGCTAATGTGTTTCGTGGGTCTCTGTCCACTTCATCAGATCAATACGCAGTATCCGCGTGTTAAAGAACACCTGTAAGGGAAAAAAAAGTGAACCTGGGGGGTACTTACCGCAGGAGAGGGAAGCTTCTTGATCCTAATGAGGCTTCCCGCCTCCTCCTCGGCCAGCGAGATCCTGTGCTGGGTCCCCCCGGACAAAGAAAATAAAACAAAAACAATCCCCGTTGCCGCTTCGCGCAGGCAGAGTAGCGGCTTCCCGCTTGGGCTCCGGCAAAAATAGTGGAGCTTGATCAGGTCTGCCTGATCTATTTTTGCCAGAGCCCAAGCAGAAGACACTACTGTGCGGGCGTGCATGAAGACAAGTGGCGTTTTCTTACAGGTACACGCTAAATAAATAAAAAAACTTGTTTACCTTTTAATATAAGCCATTTAAATTTGACACTCCGGAAACTTGTAAGACATCAGCATAAGGACTTGTCACAGCTATTCTTTCACTTTACACGCGCAGCAAAGTGAAAGCTAAAAGAAGATGGAGTTAAAAAAAAAAAAACACACATGCCTTGCCTTCTGATCAGCAAAAGAACAATATGAAAAAAGTCAGCCTCATTTCTGAGAAGCTGCATGCGTTTTCTAATGAGCCGAGGGCCCTCTGGTGCAAGCTGCAGACTCTGCTACTGAATTACCAACGATTACCAATTATATTTCCAAGTAAACAGCCAAAGTACTTAATGATCACAGCTACAGCCCCGTAAATTCTCCTCCGTCATTATACACTTCTGCTGTACTTTGTTCTCTCTCTTACTGAAAAAATAATGTTCGTAAGAGGAGAAACAAGAACACAAGTATGCCTTCTTCCCAGGATGAGGTCTACATACATATACCAGTATTAGCAACGCACGCGCACACACACCTGTAGGCACTTGTATTGACCTGAAGAAGCAGGCTGAGACCCATGAAACGTGTTGTCCTTTTAATTGCGCTGAATGAATAATTTAATTTTTTTACATTTACCCTGTGGTTTGGGTTCTTTTATCTGGAGTGGTAAAGACAACTCCCTCCACCTCATTATTATTTTTTGTTTCATTACATTACCTATTTTTAGGCGCCTCCACCCCCCCAGTACTATACATTACATCTCCTTTGGAGGTGTTCACCTTCCAGGTGTAGTGTTATCTACAACCAATAAGGACCAACCAGGAATGCTACCATCCAGTTCCAGTAGGACCTGGAATACTGAGTGGGGATGGTTATTTCCACATAGATGTTAGGATTGTAGTATAAGAGTATTTATTCTCACAAATATCACCAAACACCCCACAATACTGCACCATTTGGCTCCTGGTCTCTCCATGTCATACAGGCAGGGCCAGGCCGAGGCATAGGCTGGAGAGGCTCCAGCCTTAGGGCGCAGGGTAGGAGGGGGCGCAGAATTCATTCAGCTGTCATTCCTAACTGTGTTTGAAGCAGAAATAAATAAGAAAAGGGGATACATGGCAGTGATTGCAAGCCAGATAACTAGATATTAAGGTGTTGGGGAGGTTGTGGGCCCTGTGGCGCCTCTTAGTCTAATAGCAATCAGTGTGTGACGGCTGGGTTGGGAGGGATGGAGGGGCGCACTTTGGTGTCTCAGCCTGGGGTGCTGGAGGACCTTGTCCCGGCTCTGCATACAGGTGATCGTGGTATCCGCACAGTGACCACCTTTTCTACAAGAACACAAGTATGCCTTCATCCCGGGACGAGGTCTACAGAACAAGAACACAAGTACGTCTTTATCCCGGGATGAGGTCTACAGAACAAGAACACAAGTATGCCTTCATCCCGGGACGAGGTCTACAGAACAAGAACACAAGTACGTCTTTATCCCGGGATGAGGTCTACAGAACAAGAACACAAGTATGCCTTCATCCCGGGACGAGGTCTACAGAACAAGAAAACAAGTATACCTTCATCCTGGGACGAGGTCTACAGAACAAGAACACAAGTAAGCCTTCATCCCGGGACGAGGTCTGCAAAAGAAGAACACAAGTATGCCTTCATCCTGGGACGAGGTCTACAGAACAAGAACACAAGTATGCCTTCATCCTGGGACTAGGTCTACAGAACAAGAACACAAGTATGCCTTCATCCCAGGGCAAGGTCTACAGAACAAGGACACAAGTATGCCTTCATCCCAGGGCAAGGTCTACAGAACAAGAACACAAGTATGCCTTCATCCTAGGGCAAGGTCTACAGAACAAGAACACAAGTATGCCTTCATCCCGGGGTAGGGTCTACAGAACAAGAACACAAATATGCCTTCATCCCAGGACGATGTCTACAGAACAAGAACACAAGTATGCCTTCATCCCGGGATGAGGTCTACAGAACAAGAACACAAGTATGCCTTCATCCCGGGATGAGGTCTACAGAACAAGAACACAAGTACACCTTTATCCCGGGATGAGGTCTACAGATTTTTCAAAGCTGCGTGTTTTTTGCAGGCTCATTACCGAGTGCTTTTATCTCATAAGGCATGCCAAGTAGACATTAAGGGTCTTCTGTAGATGGATAGGAACTTACTGGAACCCGTATGGTTTCATAATGGGCCAATTTAATACACTAGTGTGCTCAGCGAAGAAGGAGTGAAAGCATTTCATTTAAAGCCAGTAGAAGCACTGGATTTAGTGTTCTGCTGATGTAAAGCCTGGTACATATGCTTGATTGTTCTTGGTAGAGGCGGCCATTCAAGGCCATCTTGGTCAAGAATGTAGTGTAGTACAGATGTCTCTGCACGGTGGCATAGTGGTTAGCACCCATTGCCTTGCAGCGCTGGGTCTCCGGTTCGAATCCCAGCCAGGGCACTATATGTACGAGTTTGTATGTTCTACCTGTGTCTGCATTCCAGTTTTCTCCCTTATCCCCCCCAAAAAACATACAAATTGACCCTAGACTATGATACATACACTACATGATACAAAGATGGACATATGACTATGGTAGGGATTAGATTGTGCTTCTCCGAGGGACAGTTAAGTGACAAGACAATATTACTCTGTACAACGCTGCGGAAGATGTTGATGCTATATAAATACTAAATAATATTGATAATAATATCTTCTGAGGCTGCAAAATTTATCTGGCATGCTGGCTCTTTATGCTGCAATTGGCAGCCGAGTTGTATTGTTCCCCTCATCATCCACCAGGGGAGGCATCTTTGTTGATTTTGGCGCCATCATGCCTCTTCCTTCCTTTATAGACACAGGTTGCCTTGTTCAGCTGTTGCCTAGCAATACGCCGGCATACAATGGGGCAAGGCAGTGTCACCGCGGGGCTGAATTTGGTCCTGGTGGACAATACAAATAAATGAGAGATGTGAAATAATTACCAACCAGATTCAGGGGGTCTAATACTATTACTACTACTAATACTACTAAGAAAGAAATATTATAATATATCAGCAATCAAGTTCAGAATGAGTACATTTCGTTTAGACCTCTTTCACAGTGCGACGTTAAAGTCGCATGTTAGAAAATGTTTTAACGTGGACTAAGGTACAGCAATATTCAGTCTGTGCGACATTCACAGTGCACACGTTGCGTTGTGTGTAACGTGTAGCAATATTTGGAAAGTGCTGCATGCTGTGCGTTTAGCAATAAATCTGCTGCGTTGTGTGTGTTGCACATGCTCAGTAATTTTTTTTTCAATGTAACGCATGCGCCGTTTTCGTTCCATCACTGTGCGACGACAATGGCGCACCAAACGCAGGGCTAATTAATGTACTATATAGTCTTTCAATGTGTTGCATTAGGGGCACGGGTATCGGTTGAAAAGGGCGCCCGAGCTGCCTGTATGAAAAGGGCGCCGCCATAGACATCAATGTTATTTCTGGAAATATGGGCTACAAGGTGTAGAAAAGAGCGCCCGAGTTTTGATATAGGCTACAAGCGGGCTCCCCTTTGTAGCCCATATTTTTTGCATTAGGGGCACGTTATGCGACCTTAACGTCGCATCAAACGCAATGTCCCACTGTGAACGAGGACTAAAAGACAACTGAAGTGAGAGGGATAGGAAGGCTGCCATACTTATTTCCTTTTAAACAATACACATTGCCTGGCGGCTCTGCTGATCCTCTGCCTCTTATGCTGGGAATACATGATGTGATTTTTCAGTCGATTTACTGTCCCATCTTATTTCCGATCGATTTTCTTATCTTTTCTTATCTATTTCCATTCACTTCTATGAGAAATCGATCAGAAAAACGATCGAAAATGAGATCGGACATGTCAGAAATTATCTATCGAACCATCTATCTGCTGAAAAAACGTATAGTGTATTCCCAGCATCATACCTTTAGCCACAGGGGCGTAGCAATAGGGGGTGCAGAGGTAGCGACCGCATCGGGGCCCTTGGGCCAGAGGGGCCCTGAAGGGCCCTCCCTCAACTATAGTATTAGCTCTCTATTGGTCCTGTGCTCATAATAATCATTTCTTTAGATGCTTTGAATAGTAGTAATCATTAACAAGCTGTTCCCCATCCCCTTCATGCACCTCTGACACTGTAGTTGCCATTGGCAGGTTTTGGTTAGAGTTGGGCCGAACCTCCGATTTTAGGTTCGCGAACCGGGTTCGCGAACTTTTGCGGAAGGTTCGGTTCGCGTTAAAGTTCGCGAACCGCAATAGACTTCAATGGGGATGCGAACTTTGAAAAAAAAAAAAAATTATGCTGGCCACAAAAGTGATGGAAAAGATGTTTCAAGGGGTCTAACACCTGGAGGGGGGCATGGCGGAGTGGGATACACGCCAAAAGTCACCGGGAAAAATCTGGATTTGACGCAAAGCAGCGTTTTAAGGGCAGAAATCACATTGAATGCTAAATGACAGGCCTAAAGTGCTTTAAAACATCTTGCATGTGTATACATCAATCAGGGAGTGTAATTAAGGTACTGCTTCACACTGACACACCAAACTCCACTGAACAGAACAGGTATGCAGTGGCGGGTTCACTGAACAGAACAGGTATGCAGTGGCGGGTCCACTGAACAGGTATACAGTGGCGGGTCCACTGAACAGAACAGGTATGCAGTGGCGGGTTCACTAAACAGGTATACAGTGGCGGGTCCACTGAACAGAACAGGTATGCAGTGGTGGGTTCACAGAACAGGTATGCAGTGGCAGGATCAATGAACAGGTATGCAGTGGCAGGATCACTGAACAGGTATGCAGTGGCAGGATCAATGAACAGGTATGCAGTGGCAGGATCAATGAACAGGTATGCAGTGGCAGGATCAATGAACAGGTATGCAGTGGCAGGATCAATGAACAGGTATGCAGTGGCAGGATCACTGAACAGGTATGCAGTGGCAGGATCAATGAACAGGTATGCAGTGGCAGGATCAATGAACAGGTATGCAGTGGCAGGATCAATGAACAGGTATGCAGCCAGGGACAAGCTAAGGCTAACTAATCTTTCCCTATGAGAGACTGCAGTAGCTCGCCCTACTCTAACTAATGCAGGCACACGAGTGGCCACGGCCGCCGCTGCCTGCCTATATAAGGGGGGGTGGGGCTCCAGGGGCTAGTGTAGCCTAATTGGCTACACTGGGCCTGCTGACTGTGATGTAGAGGGTCAAAGTTGACCCTCAGTGCATTATGGGGCGAACCGCAATGGGGCGAACTTTTCCGCAATAAAGTTCGCGTGCGGTACCCGCACGCGAACCACCTAGGTTCGCGCGAACCAGGTTCGCCGGCGAACCGTTCGGCCCAACTCTAGTTTTGGTGCGCCGTATCAATTATGTATAGAGTGCAGCAGATCAGATGTTTCTTAGGACACACTCAAAGCGATTCTGCAGTGCCTGCAATGGGAAAAGTGCGGCAACAGTGAAACCCTATGGGGGTGTTTCCAGTCGCAACGTTGCATTCCAGGAGTGACTGCAAATCACTGCTTGCAACATTTTGGGTGCAATACCAGGGCGATCATATCAGTGGCTACAGTAGTAGGGCTGCTCAAATCCGATCCGGGAGACATCCGGATAGTTGCTATCCGGATATCTCCCAGTAAACCTGTGCGGGGTGGTCAATCTTACCTGTCTGAAGTCTTCATTGGTCCATCCCTCGGCGCCTCCCACGATGCGCTCCACACGCGTCACGTGATTACAAACACCTCCACCTTCAACCCGGAAGAAGGAAGTGTTTGTAATCACGTGACCGCCGCTTGGACCGCATCGTGGGAGGCGCCGAGGGACGGACCAAAGAAGACGTCAGACAGGTAAGCTGGACCCCCCTCCCCGCACAGATTTACTGGGAGATATCCGGATAGAACTATCCGGATGTCTCCCGGATCGGATTTGAGCAGCCCTGTACAGTAGCCAAATTGCTCTGGGAGTTGCGGTGAAATCGCAGCACTTCAGAAATTTGGCAAATCGCGAGCACTTTGCGATTTCCAGCAAAGCGGCCATAGTGGGTCCGGGGCCTTACAGAAGTGTGTCTGGATTAGCTGCCTGCTTGGTTTAGGTGGGTGTTTCAGACGCTACTGATGCATGGAAGATCAGCAGGACAGCCTGGCAACTGGGATTATTTAAAAGGAAATAATTATGGCAGCCCCCATATCCATCTCACATTAGTTGTCTTTTAAAGTGGACCTGAACTCTTGCCCAGGACAGGAGAACAAGGAGAAATGCACCCTGTATGTATTTAGAGAGTTTAGCCTGTCTAATTCCCCCTCATCTGTGACTAATCACCACTGTAATTTTATCTCTGCTGTATCAGCTGGCTGCTTCGGCAGTGCAGCTAATTTGTAAACACAGGATGTTAACCCTATGTCTGCTTCAATGAAAGCAGGAAGTAGACACACTGCAGATTTTTTTTGCCGGATCAGCTGTAACAAATAAATGTTTCTCTTTAAAGGTTATTATGCTGTTGCTTATCTTTTAGAGCAGAGAGGAAGTTCTGAGTTCAGATGCGCTTTAAGCCAGCACTAATTCAGTAGGAGACCTTTGGCAAGTCTCCCTTACACTGCTACTGCCAATAGAGCACGCCCTAGTGGCTGCTGCTCTGGCGCTTTGAGTCCGCAAGGAGAAAAGCGCAATATAAATGTTATTTGTCTTGTCTTGTCTTGTCATTGTGATGTCTACATTTCCCCAGCAGAGGGCAGCATTAGTTAACTAAAGTTTGAGCCTGGTTGGGTCATCATCCTATCCGCACTGCCTGCTGCTATTAGACCATATTTACTTTCTTTAATATTGATCTTTTTCTTCTGCGGTTTGTAAAAAGCACTATTTCTATTCTCCAGCTTTGCGAATATCCATAAAGTGCGTTCTTATTGCACAATACACTCACTGAACCAAAAAACAGCCGAAGGAAGGAAAACAAAATTTTTTTTTTTTTTCTTTTTACTGGCATTTTACTTTCCCTATAATTAGAGTTGGGCCGAACCTCCGATTTTCGGTTCGCGAACCCTGTTCGCGAACCTCCGCGAAAGGTTCGGTTCGCGAAAAAGTTCGCGAACCGCAATAGACTTCAATGGGGAGGCGAACTTTCAAAGTTTTAAAAAATTCTATACACTGCAAAAATGATAGAAAACATGTTTCAAAAGCTCTAATGCCTGGAGTCACACCTAATTGAGTGAAATACACTTCACTGCTCGAGGACCTACCCTCCCTCCTCCAAGCAAGGTCCTTTATACCATTTGCCTACCTACACTAATTAGTTATGGAACAGCTGCTACACACTCTGCTAGGGAGTTTTTACTCTCCCTCCTCCCTCCTCCCTCCTCCCTCCTCCCTCCTCCCTCCTCCCTCCTCCCTCCTCCCACCTCAACCCTTCAACCCTTCAACCCTTCAACCTATTCCCTCCTCCCTCCGGGAGGAGGGTGTCTTCTGGCAGGGAATTATACTTTTTTAAAAGCCAGTATATATCATACCATAGCTGGGAATCGAACCCAGATCACACTGCATGGTGGACACGTCAGTGCATCACCCTAAGCACTGTACCACTACAGTAGTAAGTGAAGCTACCGTAAAATGTACCATTAATGCTCAATGCAATAGAACCATTAGGTTGCTTAAAGGAGAACTGTAGTGAGAGGTATATGGAGGCTGCCATATTGATTTCCTTTTAAGCTATACCAGTTGCCTGGCAGCCCTGCTGATCTATTTGGCTGCAGTAATAATAATAATTATAATCCAAACATTTGTATAGCGCTTTTCTCCTGTCAGACTCAAAGCGCTCAAGAGCTGCAGCCACAGGGACGCACTCAAGAGGCCACCCTGCAGTGTTAGGGAGTCTTGCTTTGAACTCCTTACTGAATAGGTACTTGACCTAGCCAGGATTCGAACCCTGGTCTCCCATGTCAAAGGCAGAACCCTTAACCAGTACACTATCCAGCCACTGTCATGTGAATCCCACCAGAAACAAGCATGCAGCTAATCTTGTCAGATCTTACAAAAATGTCAAACACCAGATCTGCTGCATGCTTGTTCAGGGTCTAGGGCTAAAAGTATTGGAGGCAGAGGATCTGCAGGATAGCCAGGTAACTGGTATTGCTTAAAAGGAAATCAATATGGTAGCCTCCATATACCTTTCACTACAGTTCTCCTTTAAAGGGAACCTTAACTGAGAGTGATATGGCTGTTTCCTGTAAACAATACCAGTTGCCTGGCAGTCCAGCTGATCTTTGTGACTGCAATAGTGGCTGAATCACACCCTGAAACAAGCATGCAGCTAATCCAGTCTGACTTCAGTCAGAGCACCTGATCTGCATGCTTGTTCAGGGGCTGTGGCTAAAAGTATTAGAGACACAGGATCAGCAGGCAATTCAGGCAACTGGTATTATTTTAAAAGGAAAAATCCATATCCTTCTCCGTTTAGGTTCCCTTTAAGGATTTGTAGCATAAAAGCCAACTCACATTGGCTGGGATTCGAACCTGGGTCTCTCTGTATGGTGGACAAGCACACTATCCACTATACCAACTGAAGCTGGCCTGAAAATGCTGGCCTGAAAATGCTGGCCTGAAAATGCTGGCCTGAAAATGCTGGGGGGAGGGGGGAGGCCAATTAAAATCTCACTAGCAGAGAGTGTAGCAGCTGTCCCATAACTAATTAGTGTAGGCAGACAACTGAGTCAAATGGTATAAAGGACCTAGCTTGAAGGGAGGGTGGGCGAGTCCTCAAGCAGTGTGTTTGACCATAACATGTCTGCTGACAGTGAAATGGAGGGTAAAAATTTTGTTTTTTGATGCGAACTGGGCGAAGCGAACTTCCGCAAACGTTCGCCTGCGGGAGGCGAACGCGAACCACCGAAGTTCGCCAGGAACCGTTCGCCGGCGAACCGTTCGGCCCAACTCTACCTATAATAACCGCTCTGGCAAACTCCCAAACAAGCTGTAATGTACATAACAAAACTAGAATGTATCCTTCGGCAAAAGCATACGGGCGTATCCCGGGTGAGAACGCAGAAGATGGAGGACTATGGATGGTGATGGCGGATGATGCGTGTAAGGTGCGCAATCCACGGACATTCAACAAATCGGCCTGATAGCGCTACTAATTATTTACACAGTGCTGACAAAAAGAGTGTTGGCCGGAGGAAGATTATTGATGAATATTAGAGCGGACCTGAACTCAGAACTTCCTCTCTGCTCTTAAAGGGAAGGTTCAGGGACTGTTTAAAAAAAATAAAAATCCGCATCCACTTACCTGGGGCTTCCTCCAGCCCGTGGCAGGCAGGAGGAGCCCTCGGCGCCGCCCCGCAGGCTGCCGGTGGTCTCCGGTGGCCGACCCGACCTGGCCAGGCCGGCGGCCAGGTCGGGCTCCTTCCGCGTTCCAAAATGCGCCTCACGGCAGCGCGCTGACGTCATCGGACGTCCTCCGGGCTTTACTGCGCAGGCCGAGGGCACCTCCTGCCTGCCACGGGCTGGAGGAAGCCCCAGGTAAGTGGATGCGGATTTTTATTTTTTTTAAAGGGAACCAGAGAGGAAGCACCCTTGTGTATTTTACCATGTATATCAGTAAGAACATTAGAGAAAACACTTACCATGCTCTCTGTTTCACCCTCACTGCTAAAAGTGTCTGTTTTCAGCAGTCACAAGAATCCCAGACTGAGCAATTAAATCTGGCTTTGCTGGGAATGATTATAGCTGAGTCATTATAGCAAAGCCACAAGGGGGCAGGCTTGGGCTTGAAATAACACCACAGAATACATACTTAGCTATAATCTTTCTGTAGCAAAGCTAGACGGAGCAGCCTGACTTCTCAGTCGAGGATTCTTATCAGACGTGATAACAGTCAGATTACACAGAGAACAATGAAACAAAGGGCAGATTAGGTGTTTACTGTCATGTTCCCACTGATTTATAAGGTAAAATACAAGAGGGTGCTTCATCTCTGGTTCTCTTTAAACAGTCCCTGAACCTTCCCTTTAAAGATAATGTAAAAAAATCCCGCTGGACGATACTCACCTCGGGAGGGGATAACCTCTGGATCCTCAGGAGGCTTCCCCTGTCCTCCAGTGTCCCGGCAATCCAGCGCTGTGTCTCCCCGAAGAGCGGTGAGGTAAATATTTACCTACCACGACCCTGCGCAGGCACACTAGCGGCAGCTCTTTGTTCGGGTAAGGCAGAAATAGCCGAACCTGATCGTAGCCACTGTACTGTGCAGGCAGGATTCCTTTGCTCTTGCGCAGTAGAGCGGATACGATCGGGTTCGGCTATTTCCGCCTAGCCTGAACTAAGAGCCGATACTGCACCTTCACTGGATCCCAGAGAGGTAATTAAATCTTGTCTTGTCAAGCTTGTCGGGGGAGGTTTTGTGGGAGCCATCCCTGGATTCCAGCAAGCTTCAGAGGATGGGGAAGCCTCATTGGGACCCTGAGGCTTCCCCCTCGAGGTAAGTATATCCCAGAGGGGATTTTTTACATTACAGTGTCTCTTTAAAGAACAAGCGACACCCATGCTAACCTAGAAATCAAAAACACATATATAAGTAGATAAATGCTACTTCTACTTACATAACAGATGTATTGTGCTATTCACGTAATGATTCCTGTGAATTTTTATTAAAGGAAAAGCAGAAAATCCTACTCTAGGCAGTGGCCATCTTGCCAAGCTAATGCTGACATCATATCCTCCCTGACTCTTGTTTTCCCCCCTCCCTTCTCTTGCTCATTGTGTATTCATTAGCTGCCCTCCTCCCAGAGTCTTCAGACACTCCCACTGAGGTGTATACTAGGAACTGCTCTGTATATTTGTTTATTTACACATCCAATCACTGAGTCACCTCAGCCTTGCTTGTAAACACAAGTAATCAGAGGGTGTTTCTAATAAGAAGCTAGATAGGAAAATAAATGGAAGAGGAGGAATATATTATAGATAAAAAGAACTCCCAGCATTCAACTCTTTGGCACTGTTTGGCACTAGGGCCAGTGCTCCTAAGGTATTCTATAACTCCAAACCATAACAGCAGAAAAAGTTTTGCAAGCGCAACTGTGATGGAGCTGATTGTATAAAGGCGTTCTTTTAGAAGGCACCTGGCACTGCTCCCTTGAGTAACAGCCAAACGAGTTTCACTTTTCTGTGGTCATGCAAGTTTGTGAGTGATACGCAAGTGACGCAAATGTTGAGCATGTGGTATAGAGGGACTTAGAAGTAGGGCATCCCCAGAGAGCCTGGTTACAGGAAGACCAAGAGGTCTTGCTCTCTCTCTTCCAGGAGTAACCGCCTAGAGCAGAGAAGTTGTGTGAGCACGAACATCGAAAAGTGAAACCTAAAAGAAAGAAACCAGGTACTGGGAGGTTCAGACGCTGGGATCTGCGGGTCAAGCCATTTTAGGGGGGATTGTTATAATTTAAGTCGGCCTCAGTTACTTGGCCTGAGTTTTATGTAAAAGGCTTGTCCGCAGTGTATGCCTTTAAAATCAATAGAGGTTTTGTGATGCAGGCAGAGGCATCTCAGGGTCTGCGTGTAGCAGAGGATACACGCAGATACTGAGAACATGTTCCTAAAAGAAGGCCATCGGCCTACTCTGACCTCCACGTACACCACAGGAACAGTAAACATCGACCATATTTACTAAACATCCACGTTCCTGCATTTAGGTCAAATGCCTCATTGATTATTAATCAAGTAGGTGGGTATGATGACACCACGAGTGGGTCCACCAATAATCTGATCTAGGGGGTGGCGAAGATGATGTCATATTTAACGCTTTCCTAGTCGGTATTAAACCCGGAGTGAGCGATGGAGAGGGCATTCTGCTTCTTCCTTCCGCACTAGCTCGCAAGGCCGACTGGGACCTCTAAGCATGTTCTTCCTTTCTGTAATCTGATATAATGTATGCTGTACATAGGTAGTTTAGTGTAACGTAGTTAGGAAGAAGGTACCTGATTGACTTCAGCAGGGAGTCTAATCACGAGCTTGTAACGCAACATGAAGATTGGCATGGCTAGGATATGATGAATGTATCTATCTGTATTCCTGTTTCCTGAATAAATAACGTAAACATTGAAGAAGCCTGAGAAAGTCTATCTCCTGTTCGCTGTGTGGAGAGTCAAGTGATCTCACAGTCTGTGAGACGGTGGTGTCGAAGCAAGGTGATATAAGAACAGTTTATAACAGTCTGAACAGGTGTGTTTTCAGAGTACGTTTGAAGGTTTCCAGACTCGTGGCATGACAAACCGGCTGAGGGAGGGAGTCCCAAAGGAGAGGGACAGCCCGTGAGAAGTCTTGGATGCAAGAGTGAGAGGAGGTGACTAGGCTGGAGGACAAAAGGGTCTCCTGTGAGGAACGGAGGGTCCGGGCGGGGAGGTATCTGGAGATTAAAGAGGAAATATATGGAGGCGATAGCTTGTGTAGAGCTTTGTATGCAAGTGTGAGAAGTTTTAATGATGTATTAATGTGACACTTGTTCACACTAGAGGCGTTTTCGGCCTTTTTTCACACGCAGGCGATTTTAAAAATCACCTGCCAAACGCTTGTGCAATGAATGTCTATGAGAATGTTCATAGCGCGGGTCGTGCGCTGTGCGTTCAGCAAAGCGGTGCCTGGACCATTTTTGAGGAGATTCCGCCTGAATGGAAGGTATAGGAGAAACGCGAAACGCTCACAAAATCAATTTGTGCAGCGATGGCATTCGCGTTTTTAAGAATAAATACATTGGGCTCGATTCACAAAGCGGTGTTAACTCAGTTATCACGCCTAAAAGACTTTAGGCGTGATAACCTTTGCACTAGCAAAGTTATCACCGCTTTGTGCTCTAACGCGCGCGCGCAAAGTCCCATAGGGCTTAATGGGAGCTTCGCGCGAAGTGTCGGGTGCCTTGCGCGCGTAAAATTCGCGCGAGTTTCTTCTTATCATGCCTAAACTGAGTTTAGGCGTGATAAAGGGGTTTTCACTCGCGTGCAAACACTTTGCAGTGCCGCTTTGTGAATCAGGCCCATTGTATTTATTATTTTCCGAGTCAAAGAGTTCACTTCCGGACCTGTGTCGGGGAGTGAAAAAACACGATTGCTCTGAAAAAGCGCTTGTTGAAGCCCTTTACAAAAAACGCAGCGCCCACCCAAGCCCCAGGAGGAGGAAAAAAAAAACTCCTCCAAAAATGACAAAACGCGGACGCTAACACAAGCGGAACGCAATGTGAATGAGGCCTCAAGCAAAAAAAAAACGTTAATATGGAGAAAAACGAACGACCGTAGATGTGTGATTTGAATTATTAACGTACAGCTTTTGCATACAGATTCTTGGTGGTGTGTGTGACTAGGGGTGTGGCTGGGTGTAGTTAGAGGTGTGGTAGTGGGAGTGTCTTATAGGTGTCCCACTTTTGTATCTCAAAAGGTCGGGAGGTGTGGCATGATCACTATATTTTTATTTTGTATTATTTTTTACTATTTATATAGCTCCAACATCTTCCGTAGCGCTTTACAGAGTATACTGTGTTATTATGTAACTGTCCCTCAGAGGGGCTCACAATCTAATCCCCACCATAGTCATATGTCTATGTATGTATCGTGTAGTGTATGTATCGAAGTCTAGGGCCAACTTCAGGGGGAGACAAATTAACTTACCTGTTTTTTTTGGGGGGGGAACCAGAACACCCGGAGGAAACCCATGCAGACACGGGGAGAACATACAAACTCCGTGCAGATAGTACCCTGGCTGGGATTTTAACCGGGGACTCAGCTCTGCAATGCAAGAGTGCTAACCACTACGCCACCCTGCTGCCCAATATAAGAAAGAATTCCTTCCTTCCAGTGACTGCACCCTTAGCTTCCTGCCTCATATCATAACTTGAAAATATAACTAGCAAACTCTATTTCTGCCTTGTGATTATGCGGCGTTAACAACGTGGAGTCACATAGGCTTCAATTCATCAAGCCATATCGACCGAGTTACCGAATGTTCGTTAAGTTACCGAATGTAATAGCGAATGTGAAGCATTCATGAAAGGTAACGAATGTATTTATCGAACGTTCGGTAACTCGGCGGTAACTCAGCGGTAACTCAGCGGTATCTGTTCGGTAAACAGCTAAAAATGTTAATTCATGAAGGGAAAAGGGGGCGTGTTTGCACGCTAAGTAACGCTGCAGTTATCACCTGCATTGAGCTGTCGGTAACCCTGACAGATGTGAGGAGAATTTTGCAATGGAGCCATTTCAGCCATTGCTGTATCAGTTAACCGTTATACAGAGGAGAAGGAGGGCCAGGCAGAGATCCAGGGTCATGTGCATCCGTCAATTTAGGCCACGAATAGTTCTTGATGATTACAATGAAGTAGAAATAATTAACAAATTTAGGTTATCAAGAGAGATGATCTTATCACTGTACAGTGAGATTCATGATGATTTACAACCTACCTGTGCGAGAAGTGCTGCAGTTTCTGGTCTTACAAAATTCCTTGTAGGGCTTCATTTTTTCGGGAAAGGATCTTACCAGGCAGTAGCAGGCGAAGTTGTGGGGGTATCTCAAGCCACCTTCTCACGTGTGCTTACCCAAGTGCTTGCTGCAATACGTAAAGTTGCTAAAAAGTACATTTACCTTCCAAAGAGTCGACATGAGTGGGATGAGGTGAAGCGGCAGTTTTTCCGGATGTCAGGCATGCCAAATGTGATGGGTGCGATAGACTGCACACACGTTCCCTTAAACCCTCCAAAAGGGAAGGAGGCGATTTATAGGAATCGTAAACAGTACCATTCAACAAATATCCAGGTCGTCTGCAATGCAGATATGATTATCACTAGTGTCCTGACTGGTTTTCCAGGAGCATGCCACGATGCCCACATATTAAAGCGGTCTGCATTGTTTAGTAAATTCAACCAGGGAGAATTGTGTGGTGGATGGCTGTTGGGTAAGTATTAAGTATACGTATCATTGTAATGTAATTTAATATGCGGGTTATTTTTTTTTTTATGTTTATTAATTTTTTTTTATAAATGAGGTATATTCTCTGTGCCGACAGTAAAACTTTCTACACCGTTCACCTGTGACTCCTACAATCCACGGTGGTCATGTACACACAGATGTCTCCTCTCCCCAGTTCACAGGTCTTAGAAGCAGTACCTCAGTAACAGCTTGATTTCCATTTGTCTATCAGCTCTAACTGAGATACTGCTTCCAAGGTGTGTGTGAGCTGGGGAGAGGTGATATGTGTGTGTGTACATGAACACCGTGTAGCGCTGGAGTGACAGGTAACAGTTGAGGTATGTTTGGTAGAAGGCACAGACAACTGATTATAAACTGTTCTCACCACTCACCTGTGACTCATAGCATCACAGTGCACTTTTGTAAACATTTTTTACCTCTCAACATCTCATATAGGCCTAGTGATCTAAACGTTAGTAGTAGTGGTTAATCATCAACCTATCAGCTGTCTCTGAGGTACTGTTTGTGAGGCCTATGTGAGCGGGGGAGAGTTGATACCTGTGAATACATGACTGCTGTTCAATGTAGGAGTGACAATTGAGCAGTGAGAGAAGTTCGACAGGGGTTGTCTGTGCCTTTTATACCTTACTGCTCACCTGTTACTTATAAATTTCATGTAAGGTTTCTCATCTGCACTTGTGTCACTTCTCACCAGCTCTAAATTGCCTCGTAAACATTACCTTAGTGTCAGCTTATAGGTGGAGTACAATCCACCGATATCCACTGTTACTGTTGTCCTGCTTACAAGGCCTTTTTGAGATGGGTAGAGATGACACCTGTGTATACATGACCATTGTTCAATGTTGGAGTGAGTTGTAATGGGATAGAGTACAGTTTTGCAGTGATGCTCTGTTCCTTCTGTCCAACTTTCCCTACCGCTCAGCTGACACTGCAACATTGCACGCTGGCCATGTACACCCAGGTATCATGTCTCCCCATCTCACCCAGGCCTTGAAATTAGTACCTCAGTGTTAGTTGAGAGTTGTACAAATCAACGATTTGCGCAGCTACTGAGGTTGCGCTTGAAAGACCATGGTGAGTTGGGTTTGGAGGTGTCACCTGGGTGTACATGACCATGGTTCCAATGTTGGAGTGAGTTGGAATGGCTTACAGTGCAGTGTTGCTGTGATGCTCTGTACCTTCGCTCCCACTTACCTTACCGCTCACCACACACTCCCACATTGCACGCCGGTCATGGCCACCAAGGTGTCTCCTCTCCCCATCTCACACAGGCCTTGGGAGCAGTACCGCAGTGGCAGCTGAACCATGTTGTGGAAAACAACGAGTTCCGCTGCTACTGAGGTTGCGCTTGAAAGGCCTTGGTGAGATGGGTTTGGAGGTGTCACCTGGGTGTACATGACCATGGTTACAATGTTGGAGTGAGTGTATATGTTATGATGCCTTTCACAAGAAAGTGGTAGGTGACACCAGTGTATTCATTAACAGCGTGGAATGTAGTATTAGTAGGTGAGCAGTGGTTTTAGTTTGCAAAGATTGAACAGACCGTGTGTTAAACTGTCTTTTAAAATGCTAAATAAAACCTACATGTACAAGTGGGTTTCATCCAATTCAAAACTCAGAAACTGTATCGAACCACTTTCCTAGTTGTAGCCACTACATTTCAGAAAAGTGACCAACATATTTTGTGGTCAGAAAAAAGCAACAATCGGTCTGTGCGATCTTTGTTGCGATTTCACCTCTGTATCAAAGAGTGCTATGCTATGTATGCATGACTGCCTACTTAGCAAGGCAATGTGATATTTTTTTTATTATTTTTTTTCAAATTGCTTTCTTTTTTATTTCATAAATACCACGTTTCCCATCAACAAAACCTTATTATTTTACCTAATTTTTTGGTTGGTGTGTTTTAGGCGATTCTGGCTATCCGTGCCTGCCTTGGTTGTTCACACCAGTGCTCCGCCCTACTACTGATGCTCAAGTCAAATACAATGTTAGTCATACGAAGACTCGTGTTGTTATTGAAAGAACCTTTGGAGTTCTCAAGGGTCGTTTCAGGGCTATCTCTTTGTCTGGTGGCTACCTAAAGTATTCTCCTGCAAAGGTTGCAGACATATTCCTTTCGTGCTGTGTTTTACATAACATAGCACGTAAAGGTGGCCTGGAGCTTTGTGATGACCTTTATGAAGCAGAAGAAGATGATCTGACGGATGTTTTGGAGTGCGATATGCCAGGCAGTGGTGCTCGTAACCAATTCATAGAAAATTATTTTTCTTGTAAGTATACTATAGATTAGTAATGTACAAGTTAAGTGTATTTGATGTTTTTTGTACAAAGAATTAACTGTACATACAAAAATGGACTGCTTTTTTTGAATTGTAAATAATTAATTCTAAAACACTTCTGAAGTCAAACATATACTGATGTACAGGATTTGTCAACTTTTCATTACAAATTTTATGTCGTGAAGTTTATTAAGAACATTTTTTGAAAGCAGAACATTATTGTAACTGCCAAAAGTTTAGTTTTAACTGTTTCTATAAATTTGAAATATTACAAAACGGGTAGTGCAAACACAACTCAATGTTTTGATTTGCAATATCAAAATATTTATTAATACGAACCTTGTGAACATAGTATAAAACTTTACTCAACTGTGCATTTCTTAAAGTTTGAACATGTTACAATAAACCTTACAATGAAACATTTTTCGTACAACTTTGAAAATCAGTAGTGCAAATACAAAAGTAAACGCTTACATAACGGTAGTTGTGAACTTACGTTACAACCTAATGCAATCAGAATGTCAACGACCACTACTGAGAATGATCTATTTCAAGTTTAACATGCTATGTTGGACCATCCTCACTTGCAGATGTAGTGTACAGTACACTGTCTGTTACATGGAAGCAGAGATGAAGGCAATTTGACAAGACTAAAAAAACTGGCATACATACCTGTGCCTTCCTGCATCCCCATATGCATGGCTAATTCTCAAGACTCTGCCCACTGCTGGCCACATCTACTACAACTGGCTTTTGTCACTAATGTCATTGGAGCCAGCTACACAGGAGAAGTGTGCATTAATGCCTCTTCTCAACATTAGTTTTCGGTAAGCACCAACACAGCACTTCAATTTGGAATGTACTGACAAAGTAATTGCAAAGCAGGGAGGCTGAGCTCACAGATGTGGACAACGGTGGATGTCTGCCAAAGAACAATCTGTGCGTAAAGTGCTATAGGAGGTCACAGGTTTTGATAGTAATGTTTTTTCATCTCTGCTTCCCTTCAAGGCTAATGTACAAGACACATTATTGTACCCAATTTCATCCCGATTGTATTGAACATTCTGTGTAATCCAACCTGTCAGAATCTGATTTTATTCAATTCTAATGACCAGAACCAAACAGTGTTAAATTAAACTCTATACAACCAAGATGTGACATGTGGGATGTGTTGTAATTGTCAACAGGTGTGTAATCAGATCTGACATAAGATTGATATCATGTACACGGAGCTTTAATGGGTTGTGTATATTGTACTAAATACTGTCATTCAGAACATATTTAGCGTTCCCGTACTGCAAGTAATGCCTGTTTCCTGCTGAGTACATTATTTCCAAGCAAAACTGATGCAAAATCTTTTGTGAATCATGTTGATTTTGGTCATGAGTAACCTACATCCAAATGTTAATTTTACTTGCAAATAATGTAAAGTAAGGGAATTGGTCAAGACAACCGGTAAGTGATTAAACCATTTGTAATATTCTAAATTATTTGCTGAAAACCTTCCTCCCCTATCTTTTCTAATTTCTATTCTTAAAATCAAATAAACAATTGTCAAACGATATTCTATACCCAAGTTTCTACTAAACAGATGCAGTATCTATTACTAGTGAAAAAAGGTTCACCGTATTCAGTGTAATCATTTATAATTTCTCTCAACAGGAAGAGAAATCTCCTAGAACAGCACCATGAAACAAAAAACTGTATTGAGCCTCACAAGCTGTACACATGCATACTCCTTTGTTTTGTTTTGGGGGATTGTGAATAATGTAATCAATATTATCTGAGCTACAGATGTTTACTTTAACGTTAAGTATTTGGCAAACATGTGATTTTGTAGTAATTACTTTGTCCTCCTCATGAATAAGCATTAAGTTCAATTAAGAAAAATGTTGTGTTTTCCATTATTTCTAGAAGTTATGTTAATACCATAGTAGTAACTAAAGTGGTTTAAATTCTGTTTAAGTTTTGTACTCAGCCATTTATGAACTATGGTTTCAAAGTTTCTATTTAAACATTACTCTACGTGTCTACTTGAGCCGTATGTTACATTACATGTTCTAGGTATCTTTGAATGAACAGACGTAGAGTCATAAAAAAAAGTACTTAGGTAGTATCTGGTGATGGCGCTAGGACCTCGGGAAGTTGAGAAGAATGTAAATTACATAGCTTTATCAGTTATTGTTTTCTTGTCGTGCTTTAATTTTACCTTAAAAAGTAATATATAATACAAGTAATTAGTGAAATATGATAGCTAAAGAAGGAGTTGTTGTATTAATGGTAATTTTGGCTCATTAAACTGGTACTATCCAAATGCTACCAGCTAGGAATTTGTTATGGATTATAAACCAACTAACAAAGGAAGCGGCTTTATTAACTGTAAACATATACAGGGTACTTTTTTACTTAAAGGACTTACGAGCCCAAACTGTCTAAAAACGCAAAGTACCTGTAAGCTGTTTAAATGCACGGAGGACGCCGTCCGCGCCCTCCGTGCAGTTCCGCCGGGTCCCCTTCCTGAGATCGCCCCCCGCGCCGACCCCCCAGGCCGGGTTGGGCTCTCGTGCCGCTCTCAATATGGCCGCTTCCATTGGCCGCGGCTGCGCAGTCCGCCTGGCCGCGAGTGCGGCTGCGCAGCTCTACGGCCAACCCCTCTGATCCACGCTACAGTGCGTGGTTCGGGGGGTTGGCCGTAGTGCTGCGCAGCCGCACTCGCGGCCAGGCGGACTGCGCAGCCGCGGCCAATGGAAGCGGCCATATTGAGAGCGGCACGAGAGCCCAACCCGGCCTGGGGGGTCGGCGCGGGGGGCGATCTCAGGAAGGGGACCCGGCGGAACTGCACGGAGGGCGCGGACGGCGTCCTCCGTGCATTTAAACAGCTTACAGGTACTTTGCTTTTTTAGACATTTTGGGCTCGTAAGTCCTTTAAGATTTGTTAGTTACAATGGTATGCTTAATGTTATTTAGTGATACCCATATTACCAAGTTAAGCCATCACAATATTCTATCGATGAGACTAATGCAAAGATTAAACTCGCTTCTTAGCTTATAATCATTAGTGGCATGTGTGCCCCTGATAAACAAATGCTATACATCGACTTTCCGGTGGTCTCTTACCTCCCAAATCCTATCGTGGGGCCCCAGAAAGCTATGCATGGTTTTGCATGGCTAATGGTCGTAGTTCTGCCTCCATGCGCGTCTATCAGCGCTTATCTCCGCCTCTCCTCTGCCCCTCTTTGTCTTCCTTTGCTGAGCGGGGCAGTGGAGCGAGGTCGATGCGGTGTTGATAGACACGCTGAGAGGCAGTGCTGCCTCTGTAGGCCTTCCTCAACAGCAGCAAAATCTGCGACCAAGTTGATCGTGAAAATTGAAAGGAGAGGGGGGGGGGGGGGAATTTTTGGGTGTGGAATCACTTGGTTGGGTTTTGGCCAGTAAGGCACACCCTTTTTTGGACGCGGGAAAGTTGCTTTCGAGCAGGTGCACACATGCCCCTGCTGAATATAAGATCGGAAGCGACATGTATCCTCGCATCAGTGTCCCTTTAACTTATGTCATAGGCACAACTGACACAATAGTAGAAAAGGTGACAAATCTTTAACTATGTTTCTAGTCTTTAACACAACACTGATTTCTTAAAGGGATAGCTTTGGGGTGGTGAAAGAGTAGAAATTTCCCCGGGACTTCTAATGGTCCCCCGCAGGCATTCTGTGCACGTGCTGGCACTCACCGATGCTCCTGCCCCGCCTCACTTCTGGAGTTTTAGACTTTAAAGTCTGCGTTGCCGTGTCCTTGTTTTCCATTATGTCATCAGGAGCGCATGGCGCAAGTACAGACCATAATGGGACTGCGCTGGATGCTCCTGGTGACATCAGATGGAGTGAGGATACGACCAAGCTTTTGCTATTGTTTTCAGACCCAAACTCTGAAATCCCAGAAGTGAACCGGAGGCGGGGCCAGAGCATTGGTGAGTTTCGGCGCGTGCACCGGACGTCTGTGGGGGATCATTAGAAGCCCTGGGTAACTGCAACTCATTTTCCAACAACCCCGCTACAGTATGCCATTAAATTTCCACCTTGCAAACCTCACCAATTAGGATATCATTGCGTGTCTGTTAATGTTTTGTGGTCTAACAGTGTTGGATGCTTTGAAATAGTAATGTTAATTACACCAGTGAGCAAATGTTTGCATCAACCAAGTGAACCTGGCAAATCTGGCTTTGCAAATTTGGCCTACTGGCTAACCACGAGACATTGCTCATGCAAATATGCATTTGCTAACGCTTGCCTAAATATGCAGGGTCAAAAAGCAAAACCCGCAAAACGCCCTGCGGGAATTAGTTCATGCTTCATAGCACTATCCAGGGGCGCCACCAGGAGGCTTCCCAATGCCCTCATACAAACAGGGGGGCCGGGGGGGGTCCCAGGCACTGGGACCCCCCCGGCCCCCCTGTTTGTATGGGGGCATTGGGAAGCCTCCTGGTGGCGCCCCTGGATAGTGCTATGAAGCATGAACTAATTCCCGCAGGGCGTTTTGCGGGTTTTGCTTTTTGACCCTGCATATTTAGGCAAGCGTTAGCAAATGCATATTTGCATGAGCAATGTCTCGTGGTTAGCCAGTAGGCCAAATTTGCAAAGCCAGATTTGCCAGGTTCACTTGGTTGATGCAAACATTTGCTCACTGGTGTAATTAACATTGCTTTGAAATAGTGCAAATATTAATGCGTATGTACACGGTAAGATTTAACATTTGCTTCTTGACCATTTTTAACATTCCTTTACTACCTATTCTTGCTAAAGTGCTTAAAGAGATTAATAAATAATCCCCGAAAAAATTGTGTCAACTCCTTTTGTCCAATATTGTCTTGTTGAAAACGACAGCAAATAAATTAACAAAGATAATTGCCATCTTAACCGTTACAAACTTTTAACAGAGGTTTATGAAGTTTATCACTGAAAACCTAAACCTCGGAAAGAGATACATTACCACTGTCTTCTGGCGCTTTTTCTCCAGAGTGATTAGAGTTGTCATGCAGAAATGGTTGTTTCGAAAGAAAGAGTAATTTCTGCTCTCTGTACAATTTTGTCAAAATACAATATTCCCTTTGAATATCATTAGCAATCTCTGTTGCTTGCCGAATTCCAACCAAGTTTTGGACTGCCTCACGCAAGTAATTAGTAATTTCCTGAATGTTGATGCAGTTGTTACTAAAATTGTGATTGAACACCTCAAGATGGCTTATAACAGCATCCAATCGTTGCATATGTTCCTGTCTCTGCTTTTCTTGTGCTTCATGAATGCGATCAGCTTGTTCTCTGTCGAACATGTACTGCTCTCTGTCCATGTTCCTTGTCCGACACGTTGTTCGATTGTTTCTTGATAAATTAACAGGTAGAGATTGATTTGTTGTAACGTTATTCCTCCCTGACCTTGCTCCTTGAGGTGCTGAGTGATTGTCACGTACAGTTTGCTCAGGTGTTACTGTTTCATTGCGTGTCCCTTCATTTGGTGCTTCATGCACATCAATATTCACCAAGGTTACTTGGACAGAATCTACCTCGGCAACCTCAGTAATATCCGCTCCAAATTCTGTATCACTGTGATCACTAAATAACATCATAGTTTCTCTATTGTCTTGTTGTTGAGATTGTGGTTCCACAATAGCTGCAATAGTAAAAGTTGTGGGTACGTTACAAGCTACTTCAAGACATCTTTACCTTAAAGGCAACAATTTCTGGATCATTTCAAAAACATATGTGGTTACTACACTGATAAGCAAACATGGAGCTCACAAATTGTAAAGTTAAAGAAAACCAGAGATGAAGCACACTGTTGTCTTTTACCTTGTAAATCAGTGGGTATATGGCAGTTACTACCTACTATAATCTTTGATTCATTGTTTTCTCTGTAATCTGACTGTTTTCACCGGTGATAAGAATCCCTGACTGAGCACTCAGTGTAGCTTTGCTACGGAAAGATTATAGTGGAGTCCATCGTTTCATGTGTTTTTTAAAGCCCAATCCTGCCGCCTTTAAGCTCTGCTATAATGACTCAGCTACAAAAATTCAAAGCCAAAAAGAATGCTCAGCCTTGGATTCCTATCACAGTTGATAATAGACACCGTTAACAGTGAGGATGAAACATAGTGCATTGTGAAGCTGGCCATACACTAGGCCGATTCCCTGCCGACCAACAGCTGTCACATTGTTCCCGCTGCACGCTGATTATCAATCTATTTATTCCAATACCGCCGATCGGTGAGTGCCTAAAGTTACCGTTGATCGCCCGCTGGCAGGGAGTGTGTCGCTAGCGGTGTTTGATTGCCCTACGGCCGACGCAATACAACGGCAGTACATTACCTGCTCCGCCAATGGCAGTGCCCCCAGTCAACGCTGCTCCGTTTCCGCTTTAATCTGGTCTCGCGGTCCGGCATGCTTAACTTACTTGTGCCCGGCAGGAATGAAAAAGATTAGTGGGCACTGCAATCTTTCAACTTCCGGCTGGTGAGGAGGATGTGAAGCATGCCAGACCTGGAGACCAGACCAGAGCGTAGACGGAACAGCGATGTCCGGGGGCATTGGCGCCGACGGAGCAGGTAAAGTTTGCGGGGTTGGGATGAAAGGCGGAAGCACCACCACTACAGATTGAGAAGGGTTTCAAGCTGAAATTGGTTCACAATCTATCAACAGTAAAGGTAGCCATACGTTCCCTCTCTGATCACATTTAATCATAAAGGGATATATCTGTTAGACGAATCTCATGGCAAATCTACCAGTGTATGGCTACCGTAAGTGTGTTCTGTAGTGTTCCTACTGATATATATGATAAAATACACCAGTGTGCTTCGTATCTGGTTCACCTTTAAAGTTTGTAAAGGAATGTTCAAGACTAAATAAATGTGTTATCGAAATTGTGAATATTTTTCAAATTTTACCATGTAATGCGCATTTAATTTTAATAGTTACTAGTGGAATGATAATTATGAAATGAGCCATGACAAAGGTGACCTTGTGAGTACCATTGTGGAAGCAATGTCATGCAAATCATTTTTCAATTAAATTAGTCATCTAAGAGTGTAAACTTATAGCAATTTTTAGTGTTACAAAGATGGTAGCGGTGGTATAGTACTATTCCATTTTCCATACACATTATGAAATAAGGAAAAAAAAAACGCTTTTTAGTACCTCAACTTTCATCATATTAAATAAACGAATAAAAACACATTATGTAATAACACAAAACAGTGTAGAAGAAAACAAAGGTGAATTTGGATTTAGATTTACATAGCGGTTAATAATTAACTGAATGTATTAAGAAAAAGTATGTTAAAAAAAAATGAAAACAACCAACCACCACTTGTATGTTGCTTCTTCAAGCACCTGAGTCTCGACCGCACAGCTCCTGCATCTCCCTGCGTTTATTGTTGAAGAAGCTAAGCTTGTTACATTGACTTCCAGGTCTACTTCTGTGACCTTCATTGCGTATTTGGGGTGGATTACGTGGTGAAGGGACGTAATGGATTCAGTACTGTGCATGAATACTGTGCCTGCCCATTACACCACAGATGATGGCACTTACACCACATGACCTGGTAGCCAACCTGATAAAGTTTACTTAATGGCAGCTGGACGCAAGGAGGTAGAGGAGCTGCTACGAGGGCACAGACCGACTAAAAGTAGAAGGAAGAAGCCCCATGTAAGTGCCGTTTTTTGAAGTAACTGTGTGAATAATCAATTTCAGAAATAATTTCAGACAGAAATATTTAAGGTTGGGGTGATGTTTGGAGGCTGTTGCATAAAAAGAAGCATCAACTAATAAGAACCTATCCAGCAGCATTGTTTACAAAAGCAGTATGCATTTTGACTGTATCCATTTGGTTATTTACTCTTCCTATGACACACACTCCACTGTCGTAGGCTCATGCCAAAGCCATTCAAACATTGTAATCGGCTGACTATGGAATGTTCGTTACGGAAGTAAATCAAGAAATAATAAGTAGGAATGTTTGTATAAGTAACAAATAATTTCTAAACCTACCTTACTACTAGGGATGGGACGAATCCACAATTTTTTCGAATCAGAATCCGAATCTGAAAAGGTTCTCGAATATCTCGAACCTTTCAAATCCCGAAACTAACGAATCCTGCACATAAGAATTGTGCGATCCGTGGTATAGTTGCCCGCAGTATAGGTAGCGAGGTAAAGGTGCCTTCAGTATAGCTAGCTAGGTATGGGTGCCTTCAATATTGGTAGCTTTCAGTATAGGTAGCAGGGTATATGGGCCTTTAGTATAGGTAGCAGGGTATATAGGCCTTCAGTATAGGTAGCAGGGTATATGGGCCTTCAGTATAGGTAGCAGGGTATATGGGCCTTCAGTATAGGTAGCAGGGTATATGGGCCTTCAGTATAGGTAGCAGGGTATATGGGCCTTCAGTATAGGTAGCAGGGTATATGGGCCTTCAGTATAGGTAACAGGGTATATAGAGGCCTTAATTATAGGTAGGTATGTAGGTAGGTAGGTATAGGGGCCTTTAGGTAGGTAGGTAGGTAGGTATAGGGGCCTTTAGGTAGGTATAGGGGCCTTTAGGTAGGTAGGTAGGTACATATAGGGGGCCTTTAGGTAGGTATAGGGGCCTGTAGGTAGGTAGGGATAGTGGTAGGTAGGTACGTATCCTTTAGGTAGGTATAGGGGCCTGTAGGTAGGTAGGTATAGTGGCGGGTAGGTAGGTACGTATAGGGGGCCTTTAGGTAGGTATAGAGGTCGGTATAGAGGGAGGTATAGAGGTAGGTAGGTGTAGGTGTCGCTCCCCCCCGTGCCTCCGTCTGCTCACCCCCACGGCCTCCTCCGTGCCTGCATAAGTATCAACTCACCTGTCCAGTGGAGCGCAGAGCGGCAGACCTCCTCGGTACTTCTCGGTTCCCTCTAGTGGCTGGACCGGCTTTTACTGATGACGTCATTGTAAAAGCCATCACTAGAGGGAACCAGGAAGTGAGCGAGAGGTCTGCCGCTCTGCGCTCCACTGGACAGGTGAGTTGATACAATGTATGCGGGCGGGCGGAGGAGACGCGGAGGGGGGGGCTCGGAGGAGGACGTGGACGAGTGCGAGCGACGGATGCGCGGCGATGCAGCGTCGGGATTCGGCGGATTCGCAAAGTGGAAAATGGCGTCGGGATTCGAATCCACGAATCTCGAATATTTCCAAATATTCGAGGGATTCGTGGATTCGCCAGATTCGTCATCCCATCCCTACTTACTACCTTGTACATACAAGCAAAGAAGTATGTGTTCAATGAAATAAATGGGGTCGTGCCTGTGTACTTAGATGAGTACCATGTCGATGTACCGTCATGCTTTAAATAAAGATCGCGATATGGACTCCAGCAATAAGTACTGCTTTGTTGACAGGGGGGAGTGGGGGGTTCATATTAACATTAGGGTTAATGGTTTTAAAACAATATTATGTGAATATATGTACATTACACACTTACTCTCTGAATCGCGATCAGCATCAAATGCTTCGTCAATACCAGTTATTGAATCCGGGTCAATCATGGGTTTTAAAAGGTTTTCATATTCTCGAAAGTAAATTTTTCTTCCGAGACCCCCCGTTTTTTTACTGCAAAAAATGCAAAAATATTTGAATGTAATGAAATCTGGGGAAAATGTAAGCTAATACTTGGTTCTACTTTTTTACTAACCTTTCTGTTATTTCCTCAGACATTTTCTTTCTGACGTCACCTTTTATGTCTTGAAAGCGTTTTTTAATATTTTCAAGATCTCGTGGAGTACTACTGACACTGTTTACAGCTTGCAGAATCTCATTCCACTTCTTACTTCGCCATATGGTGTCAGTGTGTGACAGATCCTTTCCAACCAAACGGTCATACACTTCAAGAATGTGTTCCATCAGGACAAGATTTTCGTCAAAAGTGAACCGTGCCTTTCTTTTTCTCTGTGTTGTTTGGGTTTGACTTTTTTTCTTCGCCGGTCTTGATGTATCTTCCTCCATGGCACTCTCTTGGTCGGTACTGTCTTCAGAACGTTGCCTTTTTTTCTTTGTATTTGCTTTCTGTGTCTTCTTATTTGTACTATCGCCTCCATACCTTTTTTGTTCGAACTCCTCCGTTCCATACCATTCCGCCAAGGGTGTATTGTTCCGACTACATTTCTAAAGAAAATTAAATAAATAGTACAGATTATACTTTTGCTTGGAAATTTTTATATTACCACTGTACATTAATTTTCCTTTTTTGGTTTTTGTCCTGAAAACAAGTAATACTGATGGTAACCACACAAATCTAAATTTATAAACACTACTACTTTTTGCTTTTTTAATGAGCACTGACCAGGTAACAAGATTTGCATTTGTCACAGAACACATTTGCAATGTGATCTGTCAGTTTATGGCTATTGGAATTGATGTGGGGTTGATATTGTTTTACTTCTCATGAAGATTAGTTGTAGTATAGAAGCAATTTTTGACTACACAGCCTGACCTTTAACTTTTTCTTCAATAGAACAATTTTGTGTGTTTCAAGTAACATTACAGTACAGTGCGGAACTATAAATGTGCTACTACAAAAATAATATAGAATTTCACTTTTTTTTCCCTTGTATAGCACCCTTTTCTGATAGTTTACTTGCGAAAAATAAAACATATATGTTTTTTTTTAGGCACCGGGTGTACAATTGTAAGTTACATCTGCTGCACACATTTGGACGAACGATCACGTGTTCTTGCTACCATATATACTAGAGTATATGCCGGGATTTTAGGACCAAAATTTTTTTTAAAAAAGTGGTGGTCTCGGCTTACACCGGGGTTAATACCTCTTGAGTGAGTGACATGTGTGTGTGCTGAGTGCTCCCGTGGTCATGGCATGAAGTAAGCGTCAACATAAGTGTCTCCGAGTGCTTGGAATCTGTGTTCTCATTGTGACTACAAAGTATATGAGCGCAGCTTGAAACTTAAACCCCCCCCCAGGCACACTCCCACGCACCAGTACAGAGCTAGATGTGATGCCTTTGAAAATGAAAAGTAGTGCACAACAATGATAGCATTCATTAACCTGTCCACGGCGATGATAATAATATGGCTACAATGTATCTGATAGAGATGGGAAGTTCGGATCTTTTCAATGATCCGGGTTCGGATCTTTTCAATGATCCGGATGATTCGAATCGGATCATTGAAGAGATCCGGATCTTTGATCCGAATCTCGGATCATTTTACTACAGGAAGCATTCGGGGGTGAAATGAACAGCAGGACAGGTCTGTGGTCAGGAGAAGGGGAGGGAGTGGACACAAGGGGAGAAGATGGACAGAGGGCAGGGAGTGGACAGAGAAGGGAGGAGGGACGAGCAGAGAGCAGAAATGTTTGCACGTAATACCCACATGCTGAAGTCATATGCTTTACATATATTTCACCTATATGTTCATCTGTACACTTTAAAAGAAAAGGTCGCACAGTGAAAGAAAGCATTCCCAGAAGATAAGTGCAGCTGTTTAGTGCCGAGTGCAGGAGGATTATATTGCCTTTCAATCACACTGTCTGCAAAGTTACTGAGCTGTGCTAAGCCAAAAGCTTCCAATGTGATCACTGTGCAGCACTACGGAACAGCCAGCCTATAATGAGCAGCACGTTATAGCCAGTATGTGTGCTCTACACATATCTGGCAGTGGCACCCATGTCCCCTCCCTCTCATCTACCTGTCTCCCTGCAAGGCTGCCTCCCATCCAACAGAGCGATCCCTGCTTCCAGGACCCCGCTGCCCGCTGAGAGGGGCGTGTCACTTCTGGCCCCGCCTCTTTTGCGATCCGAATCGTTCATTTTGATGATTCGAATGATCGACTCATAAAATAGATTCGGATCAAAGATCCGAATCGTTCATGATCCGGACAACACTAGTATCTGAGTGGCGTTTGCATCTTCTGCTCCCCCCCCCGATTCTCTCTCCCACTTGTCTGAGCATAGCGTTTAGAGTTGATTACCTATGAAGAGTAATGCTCAGCTTTCTCCCTCACCGGTCCACATTGCCGCTGCTCGGAATCTCATCTTTACGGCGCCTTTAATTAGACACGACGTCATAGAGATGAGACTCCAACAGGCGGCATGAACCGGTGAGGGAACGCTGTGCATTACTCTTCTTAGGGAACCAAATCACAACGCTGCGCTCGGACAAGGGAGGGATGGAGAGACTTGGGGGGCAGGGGGGGGGAGGCGGGTTGAAGAGAAGATGAAAGCAACACTCAGATACGTAGCCACATCATTATCATCGCCGTGGGCAAGAGAATGATTGAGGTCAATGCTCTTCACTACTTCCCTTTTCCAAAGGCAACACATCTCGCTCTGTACTTGTGCGGGGGGAGCCGGCTGGGGGGGGGGGGGGGGGGAGTTGTAAGCTGCGCTCTAATTAAAGTTGTACTATGGTAAGCAAATGTGTTGTTGTAAAATTGATTTTATGGACGCCAATTGAAGTCACGCGCTTTCTATGGAGTCAAGAATATTGAACAACATATTAGAAGACGCCAGTAGAAGACTACACTCCCATTACTATTACCATTCAAAACTTATGTTTTCAATGTTTGAGTAATCTAAGCTACCCTTGTACAAGTGCTCAATGTACACCACATTTTTAAAAACAAGTTCTAAATCTCCACCAAGTTTACAATTAACATATTTTCAATATATTTACCCTAGCATTGTCATCTTTTTCACATTCATAATCATCAGAATTATCCACTCTGTTAGTGCTCTTGTGGCTGTTGTGTTTTCTTTTTTTTTCCACACGTTGACCGTCTGCGTAAGATGAATAATGCAATGATGAAGATTGTGAAGCCTAAAATTAAATGTTTCGACAATTAATCGATCACCCAAAAACAAAAAAATTAAGTAAGGCAGTTGTAATGTCATAACAACACGCAAGTTTACAGTAACTAACCCTTGAGCTGTTCTCCCTTTCATTTTCGATACGATTTGATTTATCAACTCTACTACTGCTCCTCCTGCTGTCTGAAGCATGATTTTTTTTGGCATGTTTATCGTCACTACGTGATGACGAATATGAGGTAGATGCTTGAGAACCCTGTGTAGAATCTCGGTGTAAGATAAGTTTGTCATACAATTAATGTAGTGTTATACACTGATAACCGCTACATATCTTACCTTGGAAGTAATTGAAGGGTGATTTGCTCGTTGCATTGATTTCACTTGCTTATCCGAAGTACTATGTTGTTGATATCCCTGAAAAGAGAGTAAAAATTTCCTTGCATTTTCCGTCGTTTGCACCAAGCCTAATGAATTTTTGGTCACTAATTATATTGGTATTATTTCACAGTAACACCGACTGCATTCACAATTATAAAAAAAGAAACACCTCAACATTACATTTGCACGTTATTGTGGCCCTACACAAAATTATTATCTAACAACTTCCTTTTGCAGGTGACGGAGCATAATCACAGCACCATTAATCTATTTTAACTTTCCATTTAACCAATGAAATACAGACATGCTTCTTCTCTTGTAGTTGTATTGTCACCTAATTTTTTTTTCAATAAATTTGAACAATTTGCCAGGAAGTATTTGGTATGTAATGATATGCTCACGTTTTGGAGTCTATTTTTAATGTGATAAAAAAAAATTTTGACAATACATTTTTACATCTATTTTTTAAATTGTACCACTTAACTTACAGAGACACTTAAGCGAGACTAAATCTCGATTTAGCTCTCATATATAGCAGGGGTACGTGTGTCCCTGCTAAAACGCCGCTATCACGTGGCTAAACGGGGGTCCCTTCACCCCCAACCCCCCCCCCCTCCCCCTGCAAAAGTTATTTGGAAAGTTGGTCGTAGAAATTGTCGTAGAAATTGCCTCAACCAGGAAGCGCTCCCCCGCTTCCTGGTTGGGAGTGGTGTTTGGGGGGCAGGGATCCCCCGTTAAGTCGCGGGATAGCGGCGTTTTAGCAGGGGCACACGTGCATGCCCCTGCTACAAATGAGGTCTGAAGCGAGATCTATTCTTGTTTCAGACTCTCTTTAAATGCCTTCTGTTATAATTACAATGCAAATCGATAAATACTTTCATCTTTTTAACAAAAAATTTTTTATGATCCATGCACAAAGGTATTGATGTATTTGTTAAATCACAGCTCTACATTTAAAATGAACACGTTGGTTCACTTACATGGGGCTTCACCAAGCCCCCAGCAACTCTCCTGCCCTGTACTACTCCAGTCCAAGCCTTCATTCCATCCCGTACCTAGACTTCTACCTCCAGGTCAGTACAACCCTGCAAAGCTGATGTTTTCCTCACATACCCCCTCTCAAATAGCGGATAACAAGAAGGAAAAAAGCATGTGGCCATAGTCCAACAGGCCCAAAAACAAATCTGTCCAAATCAAAAGTAGAATGAGTTTGGAGAACGGAGGTACAATGAGTAGCGTTTAGGTACTAGACGGCGGATGGGGGCCCGGTGAAGCCCTAGGTAATTGATAGAATACTTTGCCTTTCTAGATACAGTACAGCTTTAACTTACATAAAGGAGATATATTTTAATAACCCATTACTTGCTGTTATAACACAGCTGGATTGTTGTTTGGGATCAATGATACCAAAGAGTATAGGTAACGTTTTCATTTGCAAATGGTGGAAAATAGACTTTTGATAAGGCACTTAATGAGGGAGCATAAAAAGTATAAAAACTGATAAAATTAACCATCAAGTGCTGGAATTGGAGATGAATTGCTACGGTAATATAGGACTTAGTACACGACTCTAACGCTGAGTGTAATGCCGAGTTTAACGCTGACTCTAACGCTGACAGGAAACATGCTCCACAGTGCCACCTCTGTCCCTGAAGGGCTCTAAATCCAGGGATTCCCCTCTAATTAGACAGATACTCAATTCACCCCCTGGTGGCTATAGGCGGTATAGAAAAGCATCAAAACATCACTTTCTTCGTTTCCCCTATAACCCTGTGGAGTGGAGCAAGCTGGCCCAAAATACTTGTGAAAAAGGTCCGAAGTCCCAACGCTAACATTTCTATCGACCATGGCAGCGATTTACATTTTTCACCAGTAGAAGTGCAAAAATAAACATGTTTCTATGACCCTAGGGTATGACTTCTTTGGGATAGGGACCCCAAACTCATCAGTCCTGAGCCCCCTAGAAGTCAAAACAAAGCCTGAAAATTTGGGGCTGCTCAGCCTTAGTTAATAACAATGCCTACATCAACTGGATCTTCTTCGTCGGACAAATCATCTCTATTGATAGGACTGTCAATCTACGAAAAAAAAATTAAAAAAAAATTATACAGTTTGTACGAATAGTGATATATTTTCATTGTAGAGTTCACCTTACAACACAGAGTATGGGAGGATGTGAAAGGGTGAGGGAGGGTGTGAGGAAGGGTGCTAAAGGATGAGAGAGGATGTAAGAGGGTGTAGAAGAGTCTGAGAGGGAGGGAGAGGGTGTGGGAGGAATAGAGTGGGTGAGCGATTGTGTGAAAAGATGAGAGAGGGTGTGGCAAAGGTGATAGAGGGTTTGGGAGGGTGTGAGAGGGTGAGGAAGTGTCTGAGAGGATGAGAGAAGGTGAGGGAGGGTGAGAGAGGGTGAACGAGGATGATAGAGGGTTTGGGAGGGTGTGAGAGGGTGAGGAAGTGTCTGAAAAGAAGAGAGAGAGTGAGGGAGGGTGAGAGAGGGTGAGCGAGGGTGATAGAGGGTGAGCGAGGGTGTGAGAGGGTAAAGGAAGGGTGAGAGAGGGTGTAAGAGAGTGTGATAGGGTGAGAGAGGGAGAGGGTGAAAGAGGGTGAGGAAGGGAGGGTGAGTGACAGAAGGGTGTGATAGTGTGAGTGAGGGAGGGTGTGAGAGAGTGAGAGGGAGGGAGGGTGAGGGTGAGAGAGGGTGAGGGAGGGAGAGGGAGGGTGCGTGACAGAAGGGTGTGAGAGGGTGAGTGAGGGAGGGTGTGAGAGAGTGAGAGGGAGGTAGGGAGGGAGGGTGAGGGAGAGTGCGTGACAGAAGGGTGTGAGAGGGTGAGAGAGGGTGAGGGAGGGAGGGTGGGTGAGGGAGAGAGGGTGAGGGAGGGAGGGTGATGGAGGGAGGGTGAGGGAGAGGGTTAGAGAGGGTGAGGGAGGGAGAGGGAGGGAGGGTGTGAGAGAGTGAGGGATGGTGTGGGAGGGAGGATGTGGGAGAGGGTGAGGGAGAGGCTGAGAGAGGGTGAGGGAGAGGGTTAGAGAGGGTGAGGGAGGGAGGGTGTGAGAGAGTGAGGGATGGTGTGGGAGGGAGGATGTGGGAGAGGGTGAGGGAGAGGCTGAGAGAGGGTGAGGGAGAGGCTGAGGGAGGGAGGCTGAGAGAGGGAGGGTGAGAGAGGGAGGGTGAGGGAGGGAGGGTGAGGGAGGGAGGGAGGGGGAGGGTGAGGTAGGGAGGGAGAGGGAGGGAGGAAGAGGGAGGGTGCGAGAAGGTAAGGGAGGGTGTGGGAGGAATAAAGAGGGTGTGGAAGATTAAGAGAGAGCCTGAGGGAGGGTGAGGGAGGGAGAGGGAGGGATGGAGAGGGAGGGAGAGGGAGGGATGGAGAGGGAGGGTGAGGGAGGGTGCGTGACAGAAGGATGTGAGAGGGTGAGTGAGGGAGGGTGTGAGAGAGTGAGAGGGAGGGAGGGAGGGTGAGGTAGGGAGGGAGGGAGGGAGGGTGAGGTAGGGAGGGAGGGAGGGTGAGGTAGAGAGAGGGTGAGGGTGGGTGAGGGAGGGAGGGTGAGGGTTAGAGAGGGTGAGGGAGGGTGAGGGAGGAAGGGAGAGAGGGTGAGGGAGTGAGGAAGGGAGAGGGAGGAAGGGAGGGGGAGGGAGTGTGCGGGAAGGAGGGGGAGGGGGAGGGTGAGTGAGGGAGGGTGTGAGAGGGTGATGGAGAGAGGGGGTGAGGGAAAGTGTGAGAGAGGATGTGGGACGATGTGAGAGGGTGAGTGTCAGAGGGTGAGTGAGGATGAGGGAGGGTGTGAGAGGGTGAGGGAGAGTGCGTGACAGAAGGGTGTGAGAGGGTGAGAGAGGGTGAGGGAGGGAGAGAGGGTGAGGGAGGGAGGGTGACGGAGGGAGGGTGAGGGAGAGGGTTAGAGAGGGTGAGGGAGGGAGAGGGAGGGAGGGTGTGAGAGAGTGAGGGATGGTGTGGGAGGGAGGATGTGGGAGAGGGTGAGGGAGAGGCTGAGAGAGGGTGAGGGAGAGGGTTAGAGAGGGTGAGGGAGGGAGGGTGTGAGAGAGTGAGGGATGGTGTGGGAGGGAGGATGTGGGAGAGGGCGAGGGAGAGGCTGAGAGAGGGTGAGGGAGAGGCTGAGGGAGGGAGGCTGAGAGAGGGAGGGTGAGAGAGGGAGGGTGAGGGAGGGAGGGTGAGGGAGGGAGGGAGGGGGAGGGTGAGGTAGGGAGGGAGAGGGAGGGAGGAAGAGGGAGGGAGGAAGAGGGAGGGTGCGAGAAGGTAAGGGAGGGTGTGGGAGGAATAAAGAGGGTGTGGAAGATTAAGAGAGAGCCTGAGGGAGGGTGAGGGAGGGAGAGGGAGGGATGGAGAGGGAGGGTGAGGGAGGGTGCGTGACAGAAGGATGTGAGAGGGTGAGTGAGGGAGGGTGTGAGAGAGTGAGAGGGAGGGTGTGAGAGAGTGAGAGGGAGGGAGGGAGGGTGAGGTAGGGAGGGAGGGAGGGAGGGTGAGGTAGAGAGAGGGTGAGGGTGGGTGAGGGAGGGAGGGTGAGGGTTAGAGAGGGTGAGGGAGGGTGAGGGAGGAAGGGAGAGAGGGTGAGGGAGTGAGGAAGGGAGAGGGAGGAAGGGAGGGGGAGGGAGTGTGCGGGAAGGAGGGGGAGGGGGAGGGTGAGTGAGGGAGGGTGTGAGAGGGTGATGGAGAGAGGGGGTGAGGGAAAGTGTGAGAGAGGATGTGGGACGATGTGAGAGGGTGAGTGTCAGAGGGTGAGTGAGGATGAGGGAGGGTGTGAGAGGGTGAGGGAGAGTGCGTGACAGAAGGGTGTGAGAGGGTGAGAGAGGGTGAGGGAGGGAGGGAGGGTGACGGAGGGAGGGTGAGGGAGAGGGTTAGAGAGGGTGAGGGAGGGAGAGGGAGGGAGGGTGTGAGAGAGTGAGGGATGGTGTGGGAGGGAGGATGTGGGAGAGGGTGAGGGAGAGGCTGAGAGAGGGTGAGGGAGAGGGTTAGAGAGGGTGAGGGAGGGAGGGTGTGAGAGAGTGAGGGATGGTGTGGGAGGGAGGATGTGGGAGAGGGTGAGGGAGAGGCTGAGAGAGGGTGAGGGAGAGGCTGAGGGAGGGAGGCTGAGAGAGGGAGGGTGAGAGAGGGAGGGTGAGGGAGGGAGGGAGGGGGAGGGTGAGGTAGGGAGGGAGAGGGAGGGAGGAAGAGGGAGGGAGGAAGAGGGAGGGTGCGAGAAGGTAAGGGAGGGTGTGGGAGGAATAAAGAGGGTGTGGAAGATTAAGAGAGAGCCTGAGGGAGGGTGAGGGAGGGAGAGGGAGGGATGGAGAGGGGGAGGGATGGAGAGGGAGAGGGAGGGTGAGGGAGGGTGCGTGACAGAAGGATGTGAGAGGGTGAGTGAGGGAGGGTGTGAGAGAGTGAGAGGGAGGGAGGGAGGGTGAGGTAGGGAGGGAGGGTGAGGTAGGGAGGGAGGGAGGGAGGGTGAGGTAGGGAGGGAGGGAGGGTGAGGTAGAGAGAGGGTGAGGGTGGGTGAGGGAGGGAGGGTGAGGGTTAGAGAGGGTGAGGGAGGGTGAGGGAGGAAGGGAGAGAGGGTGAGGGAGTGAGGAAGGGAGAGGGAGGAAGGGAGGGGGAGGGAGTGTGCGGGAAGGAGGGGGAGGGTGAGTGAGGGAGGGTGTGAGAGGGTGATGGAGAGAGGGGGTGAGGGAAAGTGTGAGAGAGGATGTGGGACGATGTGAGAGGGTGAGTGTCAGAGGGTGAGTGAGGATGAGGGAGGGTGTGAGAGGGTGAGGGAGAGTGCGTGACAGAAGGGTGTGAGAGGGTGAGAGAGGGTGAGGGAGGGAGGGTGGGTGAGGGAGAGAGGGTGAGGGAGGGAGGGTGACGGAGGGAGGGTGAGGGAGAGGGTTAGAGAGGGTGAGGGAGGGAGAGGGAGGGAGGGTGTGAGAGAGTGAGGGATGGTGTGGGAGGGAGGATGTGGGAGAGGGTGAGGGAGAGGCTGAGAGAGGGTGAGGGAGAGGGTTAGAGAGGGTGAGGGAGGGAGGGTGTGAGAGAGTGAGGGATGGTGTGGGAGGGAGGATGTGGGAGAGGGTGAGGGAGAGGCTGAGAGAGGGTGAGGGAGAGGCTGAGGGAGGGAGGCTGAGAGAGGGAGGGTGAGAGAGGGAGGGTGAGGGAGGGAGGGTGAGGGAGGGAGGGAGGGGGAGGGTGAGGTAGGGAGGGAGAGGGAGGGAGGAAGAGGGAGGGTGCGAGAAGGTAAGGGAGGGTGTGGGAGGAATAAAGAGGGTGTGGAAGATTAAGAGAGAGCCTGAGGGAGGGTGAGGGAGGGAGAGGGAGGGATGGAGAGGGAGAGGGAGGGTGAGGGAGGGTGCGTGACAGAAGGATGTGAGAGGGTGAGTGAGGGAGGGTGTGAGAGAGTGAGAGGGAGGGAGGGAGGGTGAGGTAGGGAGGGAGGGAGGGAGGGTGAGGTAGGGAGGGAGGGAGGGTGAGGTAGAGAGAGGGTGAGGGTGGGTGAGGGAGGGAGGGTGAGGGTTAGAGAGGGTGAGGGAGGGTGAGGGAGGAAGGGAGAGAGGGTGAGGGAGTGAGGAAGGGAGAGGGAGGAAGGGAGGGGGAGGGAGTGTGCGGGAAGGAGGGGGAGGGGGAGTGAGGGAGGGTGTGAGAGGGTGATGGAGAGAGGGGGTGAGGGAAAGTGTGAGAGAGGATGTGGGACGATGTGAGAGGGTGAGTGTCAGAGGGTGAGTGAGGATGAGGGAGGGTGTGAGAGGGTGAGGGAGGGTGTGAGAGGGTGAGGGAGGATGTAAGTGCGAGTGTAAGAGGATGAGTGAGGGTGACAAAACATTTGAGACAGTCAATTAAGGTGTGATTACGTCACTGAGCGGGTATGTAATGGTGATTGCAGGTGTCTATCATCACCAAACCCCAACACATGAAGAGGTAACATCCAAATTACTTCCAAGTTAAATAACAATATAACAATTACACACTTCTCACGGAGGGAAAAAAGCAAAGCAGAACACTGTAATGGGCAGAAAATAACATGGAAAACAATTTTTTTTAAAAAAAACATTAATCACAGGTTTCACAAACTATACTTACACACGATTGAAGCAAAGAACGCACAGTGGCTTTTCTGGATCCGGCCATTACATGCCCTCTGTTCCTCTTCTCAAACCGTCTCCCTTCTCTCGCCGTCTGTCAGGCCCTCTGCGCACGTCTTCTCTCGGCCGCACCCTTCTTCACGGAAGTCCGGTCCTCGAGTGGCGCGAAAAACTAGTCACGAGGTCTTTAGATCCTGCCTCTTTCTCCCACAATGCAATCTGTTTAACACATGCAGTCGTTAAAATAACTCAGGCCACGATCTTTAACGAAGGCTTAACGCACTACTATCGACAGCTTAGCGAATGCTATCCTTAGTTTAACGAAAGTGGAATTACTACGGAAAAATATTGATGAATAACTGACACGAAACGATAAATTTCACCTGCGCAATATTAACGGCAGCAACTTGCTTATCGAAGCACTGTTGATGAATTGAAGCCATAGTCTTGGAGTCTCAGTTTAGATTAAAACTTCACAGAAACACCAAAACAATGAAACGCCCTAAATTTGTTGCTCAGCATTGAAGACTTGGAAAAACTGCAAAATCACAATTTCACAACTTTATCAACAACTTCATTAGTAGGCTTCACAAATCGTAGTGCAGGCTCTCCTCCCCTCTGCACATCTCGTGTACTCTACTTTCCTCCGCTTTCCCATCTGCTACACTGAGGTTTGGAGATGGTGGAAGCAGGGCTGGATTTGTACTTTTTACTGCCCAAGGCCACTGTTACCAGCCACCCCCCTTCAGTATAGGTAGTCAGATCACCCCTCCCCCTTCCCTCTAGTATAGGTAGCCAGATGACCCCTCCCCCTTCCCTCTAGTATAGGTAGCCAGATGACCCCTCCCCCTTCCCTCTAGTAAAGGTAGCCAGATGACCCCTCCCCCCTTCCCTCTAGTATAAGTAAACAGTGATGACCAACCCTCCAGTATAGGTAGCTAGATGACCCCTCCCCCTTTCCCACCAGTATAAGTAGCCAGATGACTCCCTTAATCCTTCCTTTTCCCACCCCCCCCCCCTTTCAGTATAAGGAGCCAGCTCACCTTCACACCGCAGTAACCATCTGTGCCACTCATTTCTCCACTTGTCTCCAGTGCAGAAGCTTCCTCTTCCTCTGTCTCCAATGTTGCCCAAGTCCATAGCCGCCGGCCACAATGCAAACATGCACAGAGAGCAAAGTGGCCGCTGGCAGCAGAGAACCTTGGTCAGGAACTCACCTGATCTCCCTGCATTGCAGCATTTGCAAGCTCGCAAATGCTGCATAAGTTCAGCCTGCTGCTTTGGTGCCCTTGCTCCTGTTGTGCCCTAGGCCATGGCCTAGGAGGCCTTGGCGTAAATCTGGCCCTGGGTGGAGGGCAAGCCAATAATACTGGCTTGGCAGAGAAGGATTAAGATAAAGTCAGGCCTTAGACATGTTACTGACAATCTGGCAATTCTTGCCATCTCATATATTTGGCAAGAGAGGGAGATGCATCAGAGGAGGTGGCAGTCAAGCCCCTGGACACCTAGCAAGCCCTGATTTGTAGCTTAAAGGATACCTGACCCAAAAAGTAGGTTATCAAATTAAGCACAGAGGTACGTTTGTATGGAAGCCACCTACCTCTGTGCATTCTGAGAAGTCCGTTCCACTCCTGCCGTTTTCCACAATACCGATTAAAAATGTTTGACTTTTTTCCCTTTAAACAAGAAGAGGCAGTCTTCTGTGTGTAACCCCTCCCCATCCCACCCCTTGCCCGACCTCTTTCACACCCCTTCACTGCCTCCGTTACACTCACAAACATTTAGGAGTCTTTCTGCGCGTCTATCTCGACAGAACTGAATTAGGGGGGGGGGGGGGGGGGGGTTGGTGCAAGAAAAGGAGGGAGTGGTAGATGAATTGGACATCAGAGAGACATAGCAAGATGACAGACATAATCTACCGTGAGTTCAGTTCAGGCACATTTTATTCATTTTTTTTTTTCAGGTCAGTTGTCCTTTAACTTTAACTAAACTAGTTAACTTTAACTGAGCCAATCAAAGGCACTTCCTGTTAACTTTGATTGACTGAATTTCAAGCTGCACATAATTAGCATGCTCGAGTAATGTCTCTGCGTGCCCAGTTGAAGAAAGACGCTTGTGCATGGCTTTCTTACTCCGTGCACGAGTGCATCATTCTACTGGGCAAGCATGAGCAGGCTTTCCTCCTCTGTGCACGAGTGCATCATTCTACTGGGCAAGCATGAGCAGGCTTTCTTCCTCCGTGCACGAGTGCATCATTCTACTGGGCAAGCATGAGCAGGCTTTCTTCCTCCGTGCACGAGTGCATCATTCTACTGGGCAAGCATGAGCAGGCTTTCTTCCTCCGTGCACGAGTGCATCATTCTACTGGGCAAGCATGAGCAGGCTTTCTTCCTCCGTGCACGAGTGCATCATTCTACTGGGCAAGCATGAGCAGGCTTTCTTCCTCCGTGCACAAGTGCATCATTCTACTGGGCAAGCATGAGCAGGCTTTCCTCCTCTGTGCACGAGTGCATCATTCTACTGGGCAAGCATGAGCAGGCTTTCTTCCTCCGTGCACGAGTGCATCATTCTACTGGGCAAGCATGAGCAGGCTTTCTTCCTCCGTGCACGAGTGCATCATTCTACTGGGCAAGCATGAGCATTACTCACTTGTGCCCAGTCAAGATGCGTTTGTACATAGCAGGAGCAAAGTCACACAAATCTATTAAACAACCTATTTGAGAAACCCAGCGCGGGATCAGTGGACTATCCATAGGCTTCCCTCTACTGAGGTAAATATGTAATTTTTACTTGTTACGCAGGGGTGTAACTATGCCTGACAGAGCCTTTCTGCAAAACTTTTAGAGGGGCGCCTTTCCTACATTCAGAGCCCCCCTCTCCCTTCTTCTCCGGGGATCCCTGGTGCCCAGTGTGGAGGAAGGGTCCAGACTTCTCTCTTCCTCTATTGGGGTCCTCCTCCTGTGATCCCCTGGCCCTGCCACCTAGACTTACAAATCAGCGAGGTGGCAGTAATGGGGCTTACCTCTTCCCCCTTTGGGTCTCTCTGGCACTCCTGCTGCAGCCACTAGGTGCCACTGTTCTCTCTGCATTCCTCTTGGTCATCTGAATTTCTCTGCATGGCACACTGAGAGGCAGGCAGAGACCAAAGAGGACAGCGACACCTAGTGGCTGCATCAGTAGCGCCAGAGAGACCCATCCGGAGAAGAGGTAAGCCCCATCATGGCTGACACACTAATCTGTTGGTCTTGATAAAAAGGACGAGGAGGCTGCGGGGAGCGGGGGGAGGAAACTTGCGAGCGGGTGAAGCGGCAGATGCGCGGCAATGCAGCGTCGGGATTCGGCGGATTCAACGAGCGGTAGATGTCAGGATTTGAATCCACGAATATTTCCTAATACTCGAGGGATTCAAGGATTCGTCGGATTCGTCGTCCCATCCCTGGATTTTACAAAGCAGGCCAGCGAACTTTTGACCTCTGTCCTCTGCAGAGAAAACGAAAATACTGTGACTGACAGTTGAGATAACAAGCTTCAGAAAACAGAGCTCTCTACAACTTTGAAAGTCGTGGAGCTCAATGGCTCTTTTCCATAGATAACAACTGGAGTTTCTTAACTCTTCCTGTACTGGAAACAATATTAGACTTACAGTATGTCTCTGCCCCTAATGGGTTTTTTTTCAATTTTTTTTTTTCGCTTCAGTGTCTTTTTAAATCCTTTTTTAGGGACCCAGTAAGCTCGAGCAGGAAGCATGATTTAAGTCTTGCTGACCGGCCGATATTGTCTCCCTAGAATAACTGAGCGAAGCACTTATTCTGGGGTAGTTAAAACAAACGCTTCACTGAGCTGCAGCAAAGGACCATTGGATTGGAACACTGATAAACTGCAGATGAAACGCATATCACTCCAAACAATACGTCTTTCTGATGAGCCATGTAGGGCAACTACCTGCTAACGGAACTTGCGGCTGTGTACGGCAAAATGGCTGCGCTATTTGTGCTGCTGTACAGACAAATGAATCAAACAGTCCTGTCTAATAACCCTGCATAAAAAAAGAGGGGGTGGAGTACGGTAATCCGAACAAACTAATTTAAATTTCATCTTTCAAAAGTTAACAGAGAAAAGACCAAGGGTCTAATTTATTAATGCTGCTCTAGTCGGCCACGTCCCGACGTTACCGGGAGACAATTCTGATTGCGCAGGTGAAAGTGCCCCCGGTGGGCGCACGGGGAATTCACAAATGGCGTTTGTGCTTCAGGCGGTGACTGCAGTGACTGCCAGCAAATAGTTGGCGATGCTGCTTCTCAAACACGTTTGTTTTTTGTTTTTTTTTGGCAATCAAAATATTCATCTATAACATCCCCGGAAGCTCCAATGAATATTGTGTTAACGTTATTTTTTTAAATCTTATTTTATTAAAATTAAATAAATAAAATCAGCCTCCTCTAAAGCCCAATTTACTGTGGCCAGTATGCACTTTGTCTCCACCTCCGCAGCATGGCTGCCATCAGAAATGTCTGGGCCCCATACTCGTCAAACCTACAGTGCCCCATCCAAATTCCAATCTGCTGAAAAAAACTTTTTAAACAAAACAAAACTAAAAAATGGGGCAATGTTTCATACAGGCCCTTCCAATCGAAATGTTTCATTTTGAGAATTAGTGTTTTGAAAAATATAGTTTCGAAGTTTATTTTAACATTTATCATTTTGTAAATTATCGGTTTAAATTTTTTAACATTTTAAAATTTGTTTCGAGAATTATCATTTCGTAAATTGTCATTTTGAATTGTATTGTCTTAGAAAAGTATCGCTTTTTTGTATGAACATTATTTGCGATGAAGAAAGGGGGATTTAGGGTTAGGCATCTGAAAGGGGTGTTTATGGTTGGGCATCAGGAAGGGGGGTTTTAGGGTTAGGCACCACCAGGGAGGTCTTAGGGTTAGGCACCACTGGCGGGGGGGTCCCAGGTTTAGGCACCACCAGGGGGGTCTTAGGGTTAGGCACCACCAGGGGGGGTCTTGGTTTAGGCAGCACCAGGGGGATCTAATGGTTAGGCACCACCAGGGGGATCCTAGGTTTAGGCACCACCAGGGTGGGTCTTAGTGTTAGGAATCGGTAGAGGGAGGGTTCTGTATGAAAGTAGGGTTGGGTTTAGTTGTAGTAAAATATCGGTAATATTTACCAATTTTTTTTACTATGTTCGTTGCGACTCTAAATATATTTTCGTTTTCATTGCTATAATGATATTTTGCAATTTTGCCTTAACCCCGCGCTCTTTTTAATACTGTTATTTGAATGGATTTATTATTCTATCTCAGATAAAGATGAAGAAACTAATATCTTAAAATTTCAGCTATACCCTGTTCCCTTTTTTCCTAGCGCCTTCATTTGATGTATTTCTTCCTAGGTAAGTATCTGTCTTTTAACCTTATGCTGGGAATACACGGTTCGTTTTTGCCTTCGTTTAAACCTTCGTTTCGATTGTGCCTTTTGTCCTTTTCGATCCCGAAATAATCGGTCATACGGTTAATATCACCACCCACGGTTTCGTTTTTTTTTTCGATTCTGATGGTTTCGTTTTTCCAATGATCGAAGGCTGCAAAGAAACGAAACGAAAATCCCTTTTTACAGGGACGGACGGCATAAACGAATATATAATCGATCTGAACAGCCATCAAGCCTACCAATGGCTCGATTAGATGGATAAAGAGAGATAATATCAAACATGTTCGATCACTAGTCGTTCGTTTTTGGGGTCTATTAATCAAAACTATAATGAGATTATGACTATTTTCACATACGTTTTCAACACTCGATTCGTTTACCGAACGAATCGAAGGTTTAAACGAAGGCAAAAACGAACCGTGTATTCCCAGCATTAGGTTTGCCTCAAGTACACTTTAACTAGTTAAGGACGTTGCTAATTGAAATCTACGCCCTGTTTTGATGCTGATCTGGCTGGCAGATTTCAACTGACCGCCGCCGTGCACACTTGCCATTCTCGTTGCTCCCGCCAATCACGTTGCATTCTCCCCACTGCAGCTCACTTGCCCTGAAGTCTCTATGACTGCAAAGCCAATTTCATTGGCTCCTGACCTTGTCTATTAACGTAAGCAACTTCCATTGGCTTACGTTGATAGGCACGGTCAGGAGCCAATGAAAACGTCTCCTGACCGGCTCACAGGAACCAACCTCCCGCGCATACGCAGTAGACACAGACTGACGTCACCGAGGCTAGTAACGGAGCTCACCGCAGCAGAACAGCAGACCACGGGAGGAAGGTGTGGGACTTAGACAAGTTTATGGAGCGGGAGGAAGCCCCGGGTAAGTATCAGAGCTTGAGTTAATTTCATCTCTGTGTCTCTTTAAGTGGTTAAAGAAAGTGCAGACACTTAACATTCAGCATCCCAATGTCCTCACATCCCTTCTCCTGTATCCTCCTCCCATTGTTATCGAGTACTTACAGAGATTAGGGGAAGCAAACAATGCCGAAGACGATGGAGTCTGACACACTCGATGATGTTTGGTTAAGGTGGATAAAATTAACGACAGAAAAGCCCTAATGAATTCTAATCTCCCTGGAAAGAAAGGCACAGGTCGGCCCTCCTGCACAATTATTCCTAATTTAACGCTGCTATAAATCTAGATGAAAGCTTAAAAACTCTAATGAACTGGATCGAGGAAGAAGGAAGAAGCTTGAAGCTAATGACTGCGAGATCCAGGCCTTTGTATCTGCGCTCACACAGTCAACCCAATCTCTCTGAAATATAGTTTTCTGAATAATAGGTATGGCTCCATGCCTTTTTTTGTCTAGACGGCTTCCATTTGCAATTTGGGCAATTTACCAAAATGACATCATTTTCTGCATCCCCGACGCCACTTGATGGGTATCATGAAGTATTGAGTGGCACTTTTCATCTTGTAAATGATATGCGGCCCGGGGCGTAGCAACAGGGCCAAATTTGTACTTTCCAGCGCCCTAGGCCGGCTGTCACCAACTGCCCCCCCCCCCCCATTCTGTACAACTCTGACTAGTTTGAACGGGCCCCCCTCTGTTTTGCTGCTTTGCCCCATTCAACAAAGAAGCAGTGCATGCTCTGTTGTCCACTCCATGTAATTTCGCGCTCCTGTCTGCATGCACAGCAGGCGATAGTGTTCTGGGCTTGCACACTTCAGAAATTATGCTCATGTATGAGCAGCACTTGTCAAGTACACATACCCATAACACCTCCTCGGCTCCTGTGCACATGCATGCAGGAGTGCAAAATCACAAGGAGCCCCAGAGGGCAGCGCTGCTTCTTTGTCCTCTGTGCTACTTGCTGCTGTCAGAGCCACAAATAGGGGACAGTGCAGCACAATGCAGAGAAGCCCATCCAAAACAGAGAGCAGGTAAGTAGAAGGATCAGACACTACACACACTGGCATAGATGTAGTGTAATGCTAGGTACACATGATGCAATTTTCTGACAGATTTACTGTCAGGTCGATTATTTCCATCATGTCTGATCTAATTTCAATTTTTCGATAAATTTGCTGTTCACTTCTATGAAAAAAACATACAGAAAATTGATTGGAAAGCAGATTGAACATGTTGGAAATAGTCGATCTGACATTAAATCTGTCAGAAAATTGCATTGTGTGTACCCAGAATAAGCTCAGGTGTACTTTGACAATTTAGCACTTAAAGAGGAGCTGTTAGGTATAAGGTCTCAGAGAAAATAAACACATATATCAGTAGCTAAAGATTGGCTGTACTTACATTACATATGCATTTCACTGTCCACGTTTGGATTTCACAGAATTTTTATATAGTATATGCAGAGAATGATGCTCCTGACAGCCCATGGCAGGTTCCATGTTTGTGAAGCCAAATGTGTCGTCATGTCCTGCCTGCTTCCTGATCACAGAGGAGCTCGTACAGAATAACACAGTGTGCAGTGAATATTAATGAGCCATGTGGCTAGGAACAATAGCGGACTCCTGCAGTGTACTCTGCCCGGAGATTTATCTGTGCTGTGGCTGGACTGAGTTAGAAGCTGCTGAAACTTGATCCCGTCTTCTCCTTAGCAGCCGAGGGGAGGGCCCCAGAATGCTTTGCAGTATGGAATGCGGCTTGCGTCCTCCTTAGGAGCTTAGCTTTGCTGATAAGCACACATCAAATGTAAGAGAGATTTTTATCTTTAGTAATGCCTTTTTGGCTTCTGTCTAAACTGTTTAACACAGGAGAATAGAGGTTTAAATTAGCTTCTGCAGCCTGACAGTTACTTTTTAAGACAGATCTTAAGATCAGTCAGCAGGAAGTTTTGTAACAGAATAACACTTTTTATTGGCTAACCAAAAGAAAACCAGTGAGCCTTTGGTTAATGAGCCGTCTTCAGACTTTGTTACTGTATACAAGATGTTAGGTACACAATTATATATACAGTCAGGAGATGCATGCATTGTTTTGTAAATATAAATAAATGTAACAGTTGTCATTCTGTTTCAAAACATCCTGCTTTCACTGATGGTTAACACAGTACTTTGCTGGCACAAAAAGCCAGGAAAGAGTTAAACTGTAGCACAACGAATGTTGTTGTCATCCTCTAGAGCCCCAGCTACACGATACGATTCTTTGTGCGATTCAATTACGATTCCATTTACGATCCGATTAAATCCGGCATGTCCGATCAGGATTTGATTCGATTCAATTCGATTTGCCATTGTTTTGCAATGGCAATTCAAATTGAATCGAATCTAATCCCGATCAGACATCTCGGATTTAATCGGATCGTAAATAGAATCGTAATCGAATCGCACAAACAATCGTATCGTGTAGATTGGGCTTTGTGGAGAAAAAAAAAAAGCCATAAATTTCACAGATCTGAGGTCTTTAACAGCACTGACCTACTAGTAATAAACTAACATCAGTCAGGGAGGGGGATAGCTGCTAATTGCTGCCCGTGAATGCATGCTGCATGAGAAAAACTAATCGGAACTCAAGAGTTCTGCTACTTGAGCCCATATATTTTTCTTCTCACAGCAGATTGTTTGTCCCCTCTTATCATACAGGTAACAGCAGATTCTGACTGCCGTAACACACACTTTGCACAAGTAAGAGAGATGCAGGGATCTCTGGAATTCAGGCAGACCAGAGCAAAGCAGGAGAGGTGATTTACTTTGACATGTGACCTCTTATCTCTCCAAGTCCTGCTGATTTTTATCGCCCTAGGCCATGGCTTCTGTGACCTTCCCCGAAATCCGGCCCTGCGTAGCAATAGGGGTTGCAGAGGTTGTGACCGCATCGGGGCCCTTGGGCCAGAGGGGCTCCGAAGGGCCCCCCCTTAACTACAGTATTAGCTCTCTATTGGTCCTGTGCTTATAATAACTCTATAGATATTCTGAATAGTGGTAATCATTAACAAGCTGTTCCCCATCCCCTTCTTGCACCTCTGACACTGTAGTTGCCATTGGCAGGTTTTGGTGCTCCGTATCAATTGTTATGTACAAAATGCTTGGGGACCCCATTGTAAAACTTGCATTGGGGCCCACAGCTCCTTAGCTACGCCACTGTATGCAGGTCACTGATTATCCACCGCAGGGCCGGGCCGAGGCAGAGGCTGAAGAGGCTCCAGCCTCAGGGCGCAGTGTAGGAGGGGGCGCACAATTCATTCAGCTGTCATTCCTAATTGTGTTTGAAGCAGAAAGAAATAAGAAGAGGGCATACATAGCAGTGACTGCAAGCCAGATAACTAGAGATTAAGGTGTTGGGGATGTTGGGGGCCCTGGGGCACCCTTAGTCTAATAGCAATCAGTGTGTGACTGCTGGGGTGGGAGGGATGGAGGGGCGCACTTTGCTGTCTCAGCCTTGGGTGCAGAAGGACCTTGTCCCGGCTCTGATCCACCGTACCGTGAACTTTGTTTTACAGGATAACCGTAGAGAAATGCGTAGAGAGCCATGTCATTCAACATGTGACTAAAGCTTTCTGGTCCTGATGTTGGGCTCTGCATGCTTGTTTCAGGTGTAATTCAGACACTACTGCTGCCAAAGGGATGAGTAGAGCTGCCAGACAACTGGTATTGTTTATAAGGAAATAAATATGGCAGCCCCCATATACCTGTCACTTCAGGTGTACTTTAAAGGTAGTGTAAAGCCCTGACAAGGGATCATTGGTTTGCAGGAGGAAAAGCCTGCTTTAGTGACTCATGTATATGTGTTTTTTTCTCATCTGAAAAATGATTGTATTCCCTGTCAGAACAGTGAGTCCCTCAGTAGTGAAGTAGCAGAACAGTGTTCATCTCCCTCTCTGCTCTGCTGTAATCAGATACCTGTTGCTCAGCTATTACAAGGCAACAATTAGCTGATAAGAAAATTGTAACCCTTTACCCTCCATATGAGGCTGAAATACTTTATAGGTTCTTTTCAGCAAGCAGCTTCTTTTCTGTTTTGTAAATGAACACCTATTCTGTCTTCTATTTACCTATTAACATGGCCTGTTCTCTTACAATCTGTTAACCAAATCCCCTGCTACTGATGTAATAATACTGGAATTTAGCCACTGCCTTTGTAATTTTTTTTGGGGGGGGCGAGGGGGTGTTAGTTTGGGGCACCTCTAACTACAATACTTGAGAAAGTAGGGTGGGTGTCAAGGGGTGCCCCTGGGGCCCCGTTGTAGCTAAAACTGGCCCTGCCCAGAGGTGCAGTGAAACATGCTGTATTGTTGTCTGCTGCCGCCTCTGATGCTATGTACAGCTCTCATTACACCAAGAAGTCACCGCTTATACCGGTCATCTGACGTCAATGTGTAAATACAGTTCTATGTTCTAATGGAGGTACTCCTGGATAAGAAGGATTTTTATGCCATTGTTCTGCGGTCAACCATGGGCGGGTCCAGGGGGCTAAGGGGGCCCATCTCTTCCGTCCCCTTCATCCTCTTGTCACATTATGTTGATAAGTTGTTTGCACATTGACACAACCAGGGCCAGATTTACCATAAGGCACTGTAGGCACATGCCTACAGGCGCCTGATCATGGAAAGGCGGCTCACTCCCCTCCCTGAGTGCCTCCCTCCTTCCCTATGCAGAGTCCTGAGCGTAGTAAATGAGGTTACTGACCGGTCTCTCTGCATTACACTAACGAGATCTCCCTTCAGTCGTGGGCAACTTACTATTGAGGGCACCTCTGGCTACTTAATACTAAGGGGCTACCGTAGCTACCTCTGATGGGCAAGGGAAGTAAGGGAAAAGTGACAGCCAGCACACTAGCGGTGAGGTTCGGTGGGGGTTTGTAGGTTAATGGAGGGTAAAGTCTACGGTACCAGGACATCTGTGCCTATAGGCTCCTGTGATGTAAATCCGGGCCTGAACACAACTCAAATGCTGATTTTTATCGCAGAGCTTGAGTCGGAAGAAGAACTCACTTTGCTTCTTTGACATAAAGGGATGATTTACATTTTCAGCACTGGTGCATAGAGATGTCACGGACATCAAATTTTGAGTTCGCGAACAGCGAACGCGAACTTCCACAAATGTTTGCGAACTGCCATAGACTTCAGTAGGCAAGCAAATTTTAAACCCTACAAAGACTGTTTCTTGCCACAAAATCCATGCCAAACGACCCACCAAAAATTACGGAGTTGAAGCAGTTGTGTTTTAATCGCTAAAGGGCAGAAATCACATTACATTCCTACAAATACAGTAATGCACTGGAGTGGTACTCTGTGCCTGCAACTTAATGTGGCCACAATAGAAGTAGTGTGCACAGCTCAGTGGGCTGTGGCGTGTCACACACAGAGAAATGCAATAGCACTATCAGAATACAGTGACATAATACACTGGAGTGGTTCTGTGCCTGCAACTTAATGAGGCAGCAGCAGTAGTGTGTACACAGCTCTGGGTGTCAGTGGGCTGTGGGTGCCACACAAAATAAACACAGGAGACGGATATGCTAGCCCTCAAAAGGGCTGTTTGTGGTGCTTTCACAACAAGTGAAGAACAAGAACACAGGCCTAGCTAATGCTTTCCCTACCGCAGCAAGTCTGACCCTGCTCTCACTATTACTGCACAGGATTAACAGATAACACTTTGTGCAATTGGCCTGACGAAGGGCCTTGTGTGCCCGAAACGAGCGTGTCGTTGCCTCATAACTATTGCATTAAGTCTACAAAAAAGTTTTTGCTATGGTTATTGTCCTGTATTGGAAGAATTTGTTAAATCTGCAAGGAGCCTCTTACAGAGATATTTTTAACGAATCCCTTTGTATTTTGTGTCAATAAAGTTTTTGATATTTTTGTACCACAAAGATCTTGCACAAATGTTTCTATGGTCCTTTCTATATAAATGAAGCTCACTATTACTGCAGCCAGAGAATGAATACAATATGGCCACTGTAACTGCTTTTTAATAGGGGGGTGGTGGGTCCAGGAGGGGGTGCTAGCTGATTGGCTGCCATGTGTCTGCTGACTGTGAGGTAAGGGGTCAAAGTTTAGGTCAATGATGTGTAGGGGACGGGTTGAGCATGTCAAATGTTCGCTTTGGACGAGAACAGTGGAAGATAGCAGAATACTGTCTGCCGGCGATCAGTTCGAGCCATCTCTACTGGTGCATCATGGTAGATCTTCCTTGCTCACGTAAGGATAAAAAAATGCAATTAACGTCTGTTTTATGAAGGACAATTTATATTTATCATCATTTTTTTTTTTATAGTAAGGGGACTTTTTGGTTCCTTTGGTTGCCTTACAAATCCTGGGACTGCCCTGTATTGCTCCCCTCTGTTTAACCCTTAGGCCCAGGATCCACTAGCAGCCTTTTCTAAGCGCTAGTGATTTGAAAAGCTCTTGCTAATGCAATGCTACGGGGGATTTAAAAATCACATCCCTCAAGTGGGATCAAACCCATAGCATTACATTACTTTTAAATCACAATCGCTTAGGCCTTGTTCACATTGCGTTCGGCTCACGTGTCCGTCCGCGGTGGGCTTTTGTTTCTGCGGTTTTTAAAGCGTTTTTCTGCGCGTTTGCTTGTTTTTGTGGCCGTCTTTGCAATCTCTTTTGCACAGCGCTTCCGTCTTTTGATCCTGAAAAAAAATCCGGAAACAAAAAATACAATGTATTTAAAAAAAAAAAAAAAAAAAACGCTCACGTAATTGCTTGCCACAGCGATTTTGTGAGCGTTTTGCATTTTTCCTATACCTTGCATGGAGGCAAATCGCCTCAAAAATGGCCCAAGCACCGCTTTTCAAAGCGGATCGCAAACAAACTGCTCTGATATAAACTCTCTCATAGAGAATCATTGCACAAGCGCTTTCAGGGCGATTTTGAAAATTGCCTGCGCTTAAAATGTTACAAAAACACCTATAATGTGAACAAGGCCTTAGAGCATCCTACAATTAAAGCGGAATATAACCCAAAATTTCTTCTTTGCTCTAAAAGATTATTTACAGCATATAGGCCTCGATTCATAAAGCATTACCTCATGTGGTAATGCTGAAAACAGCAGACTTACCGACCACTTAGCAAAATTTCAATTCATAAAGGCTGTTACCGCATGAAAAGCTGACATTACCGACCAGGGAGATAAATTACCGACTTGGCTGCAGTTACCGACAACACATGTCAGTAAATTGTCAGCAAATGTCAATTCATAAAGCCTTCAACAAGTGGTAAGCCTGGCGGTAGTTACAGACACCTCTAGTGAGGCGTTAACAAGTTACCGACAGCTCTGATGAATGCAAAAGTGCAGAGAGCCGAAGTCTGTTTGAGTCATCAGTGGAGAGAGCCAGAGAGCCCTCTGTGTGAGTCATTTGAGCAGGCAGGGAAAGACTGTGTGACTCATCTGTCTGAGTCATCAGTGGAGAGAGCCAGAGAGCCGTCTGTGTGAGTCATTTCTGCAGGGCAAAGAGAGAATCGAGACACTGCTCTACTCTACCGCTAAATGGGCTGCGGTAATTTACCGACCTCCAAGGGCAGCTGGGGAAATCTTTATGAATTAGCACACAGACCGGGAAAATACCGAGTGCAGTATTTTCCCGACAAGATTTTTTTTTATCGCACTGCTGTTTATGAATCGAGGCCATAATATACTAACAATGTTTTTTTGGGCTAAAACAGCATTTAACGGGTTACATCACAGGACTGACTTTATCTCCTGCAGGGGCTGCTGCATCCGAACTGGTGATTAGCTTATCTTCTTCTGTATATATTCTTTACTTGATACAATTAAGTAAACATTCTCTGGCTGTGCAGAAATTATGCTAATTAGTCCTGGGGTGAAATTACTGATGGCTGCATTTAAAACAGAATTACAACAGTTATGAATAAAATGCACCAGCAGCTTTCAAAGTAAATAAACTGAACTTTGGGAAGTTATAATTTATAAATGAGTTACAATACTTGTGCACAAAAGCAAATATAATAATTGTATTGGTTATAAAAAATAGGAAAACACATTTTTGTTGAATATTTTGTTAAAGTTTTAAAACTGCTTTAATGTAGCTCCCAGGTCATATAGCAGTGGAAGGTGGGAGGTATGAAGACTGGCTGCAGGCGTTTCACCTAATAATGTAATTACGTGGCAGCAGGTGCATATCTGCTTGTAGGATAGTCATTGGTTCAGCCCATGCGATATCTGGTACTGAAGGTGCAGACACATGTGCTGTGTCTGTCTAAATTTGCTTATAGGCTCCCCTGCAGATTATATAATTAGCCAGGTGCTGCTTGGGAGTGAACACGTGCCTTTTCCTGTTTTTGTGTTGAACCACTTGCCACAAGGAGGATGAATTAAAACATACTGTTTGACCCAGTTAACTGCAAACAGTACATTTGTATATGTTGCTTGCATCATCAGCTGCAGGCACCCACCAGGACTTACTCATCTGTGATAGGTTAATGGCAACATGTGTTCCCTGAGCAGTGCCAGATTTGCACTTTCTACCGCCCAAGGCAACTGTCAGTGGCCACCCCCCTTCATTGTAGGTAACCAGATATTCCCTCCACCCCTCCAATTTAGGTAAGCAGTTGAGCCTTCCCCCTCCCTCCATTATCAGTAGCCCGTTGACCCTTCCCTCTATTATAGACAGCCTGATGACTCCTTCTTCCTCTAGTATAAGAAGCCAGATGACCCTCCCACTTTCCGTAAAGTTAGCCTGATGACCACCCCTCCCTCCAGCATAGGTAGCCAGGTAACCCTTTCCCCCTTGCCTAGTATAGCCTGCTGCCCACCTGCCCCTTGATCCTGTGGTGCCCTAGGCCATGGCCTATGCGGCCTTGGCTTAAATCCTGCCCCTGTCCCTGAGCCAATCAAAGTGCCTGAGAGTGAATGATCATGGCTCCAGCGAGAAGCAATTGATCATTCATTCAAATGTAAATACAAACATTTCCTGTGTGTAATGTAAAGTTACATTACACTTCAGTATTACATACAAAAATTACATGAAAAAGACATTAACCCCTTCTGCCCCATCTGCCAACCTTGTAATTAGCAAAATAAAACACCTGTTTAAAAAAATGCCAAAGTAACATCATTAAAAAAAACATAATTAGTTACCTTAGGGACTCAGCTTTTTAAATATGTATATCATGAGGGTATATTACTGTTATTTTAGCAAATAAGGTCTTGTAATTTTTTTATAGGGTACAGAAAGGAAAAAAAAAATCTTTATTTTCAATATATTGTCGCCATACATTTTACTAGGAACAGCATTTAAATATTGTGATAGCCAGGACAAATGGGCAAATACAATGTATGGGTTTTTATCTACAGTAGAAATGTTTATTTTAAAACTATAGGGGATTGAATTTTAGAAATAGTGTATTTTTCATTTCCCTTTAAAATGTACAGAAAATTAATTACTGAAAACAAAGATCACCCACAAAAAGCCTAATTGTGTTGAAAAAAAACAACAATGATATAGATCATTTAGGTGTGATAAGCAGAGCTAAAGTTATGGCAAAATTAAATTATGTCCCTATCACAATGTATGGCGCCGATATTTTATTTGGAAATAAAGGTGCATTTTTTCTATCTGGACAAGATTAACTTCATGCTGGTTTCTGGTGTTATTCAGACACTGCTGCAGCCAAATAGAGCAGCAGGGCTGCCAGGCAACTGGTGTTTAATAGGAAATAAATATGGCAGCCTCCATAGTCTTCTCACTTCAGTTGTCCTTTAATAAGATCTTATCAATGATCCTGAGAGTGAAAAGTCTCAACAATACATTTGGTTGTTTGAACCCAATCCAGCTCTCCTAGCTGGTAAATTAAAAACTGGAGGCAGGACCTTTAAACGCCGATTCATCTTTCTTCGTCTATTGCCCCCCTGGACCCCTGCTGTATCAGCAAGTACAGATGTCAGTACAGTCAGAGCGCTGGAATACTACAGACTCGCCAATGCTATTTTAATTCCTGATGATTCCAAGTAGCGTTTTCCTTCCGCACGCTCGTAATAATGTCAGCCGTGAGGATGCTACAGAGCGGCGCATGGCTGGATCGTGTGCAGCTAGAGGGATGCATTCATCTGCTCATCTCATAGCAGAGAAACAGATGGCTTCTCATTACCGTCTCCGAAAACTGCCCGAATGCTTCCAGAGAGCTCCCGGTTACTTTGAAAAGCTGGAAATATATTCGCTTGGAAAACGGCGGATCTTAATCTCCCAATTCCAATTTTGGTGCCGCTGCCAAATGGCAGGTCGGTAGTCGTATTAATTATTGAGTTAATAATTACCGCTATAGGTCGGGCCATTCCCAAGACTCGTGGAGAAATAAACTAAGATTATCTTCTTGGATCTTGTAAAAGCGTTTTTCTTTTGTTTTAAATACTGCTTTCAAGTACACCTGTCACCTAGCGGCAGGTAAAATGCTCTGAAGAAGGTAAATAGAAGAAACATAGGATAGACAGAGGCTACGCATTCTGTCTTCATTTGTGTGATTTGTCATTTTGTTCTCTGCCCAAATCGGGCATTTTTTGTTGCCAATGTTTGGGTTTCTTTGGTTATTTTGCTTGTATTAGCCACTGCAGCCTTCAGGGTCGTTTCACCTTATACATCTGAGCAAGTTTCACTACTTTATCACTACTTATCGCAATTAATTGATCTAGATCTTGTTTTTTCTGCCACCAATTAGGCTTTCTTTGGGTGGTACATTTTGCTAAGAATTATTTTTTCCAAATACATTTTAACTGGAATATTAAGAAAAAATGGAAAAAATGCATTATTGCTCAGTTTTCAGCCATTATAGCTTTAGAATAATACATGCTACCATAATTAAAACTCACGTATTTTATTTGCCCATTTGTCCCGGTTATTACACCATTTAAATTATGTCCCTATCACAATGTATGGTGTCAATATTTTATTTGGAAATAAAGGTGCATTTTTTCAATTTGCGTCCATCACTATTTACAAGGTTATAATTAATAAAATTATAGTAATATACTCGCTTGACATGCATATTAAAAAAGTTCAGACCCTTAAGGCTCATGCACACATTAGACCATAGTCTTTGGAAAATGAAAGATCACAGACCAAGCTTACCCCCTTCCATGTAGTATGAGAGCCATACCTACACAGTCTATTCTATGGAGCTGAACCCATCAGACAGAAATCTTTGCAAGATGCTGCACACAAAGATGCTGTAGACATTCAAAAGATCAGTATCTGCAAAAGATCTGTTCCTGCAAAATGCATTCAGTCTATGATATCTGCAGATCTCATACACACCTTGTTTAACAGACATTCATCTGCAGATCAGATCCACCAGGTTGGATCTTCAGATAATTGTCTGATCTGCAGATGATGGTCCGTTAAACAAGGTGTGTATGAGGATCTGCAGATATCATAGACTATGAATGCATTTTGCAGGAACAGATTTTTTGCAGGAACTGATCTTTTGCAGATACTGATTTGTTGCATGTGTGCAGCATCTTTGTGTGCAGCATCTTACGAAGATTTCTATCTGATGGGGAGTTCAGCTCCATAGAATAGACTGTGTAGAGTATGGCTCTCATACTACATGGAAGGGGGTAAAACTGGTCTGTGATCTTTCATTTTCAAAAGACTATGGTCTGATGTGTGTATGTGGCCTTCGGTAACTATTTGTTTTTTTTATTGTAATTTTTTTTAATTAAAAAATTGATTTGGTTTTTTTAGGAGTGGGGAGGTAAACAGGTAATTTTAAATGTAATTGATTGTGCATATTTTAAAATTTTTTTTTTTATGTATATGTAGTTTTACTATTTGGCCACAAGATGGCCACATTCATATTTTTAGTTTTTTTATCCTGTAAGCGAGAACTCTCGCTTACAAGAACTAAGGGGTGGCGTGAAACTTAGAAAAATCGTGGCTTTTCAGAGAAGTCATCAGTTTTTCAAACGGAGACATAGATCAATGAATGGGAACCTTTGTTTCCATTCATTGATCTCCAGGCAGTGGAAGGCGGCGTGAGCACGACTCAGCTGCAGCAGGGCAGGCTATCTGGATGAATATATTCGTCCAGATAGACCTAAGTGGTTAATGCCCAAGCCTAGGCAAAAATCATTGTCTTAAAGTGGGCCTGAACTCTTGCACAGGGCAGAAGGAAAACACAGAGAAATGCACCCTGTATGTATTTTGAGAGTTTAGCCTAATCCCCCCCCCCATCTGTGACTAATCACAACTGTCATTTGATCTCTCAGCTGTGTCAGCTCAGGAATCTCCTCTGCCATGGCAGAGCAGATAATTTGTAAGCGCAGGATGGTAACCCTATGTCTTCTTCCATGAAAGCAGGAAGTGGACACACTGCAGATCTATTCCAGGATTTCTATCAGTTGTAACAAGAAAATGTTTTTTCTTTAAAGGTTATTGTGCTGTTGCTTATCTTTTAGAGCAGAGGGGAAGTTCTGAGTTCAGATCCACTTTAAAGCAAACCTTAACAGCTGCATACAACACTGTACTGTACACCTGAAGAAGCGGGCAGGTCCCATGAAACGCGTTGTATGTTCCTGTGTTCAATAGACAACTTTACTTACGGTAACGTATTTTCCGGTAGTCAGGAGGACAGCACCCCTGGATGAGACCCGTCTCCCTCCCCACCGTGGACAGGAAACTGCAAGATAAGAATTTGCATAAGCACTGGCAGCCTCCTACATAAAAGGTACCTACTTGCTACTATACCTCAGTTAATAAAAGAGATAACACGGACACTAATGATGCTTATACAAACCTTTGATTCTCCACCCAATAAGGGCGGGTTGTAGGGGTGCTGTCCTCCTGACTACCGGAAAAGACGTTACCGTAAGTAAAGTTGTCTTTCCCGGATCGTCACTCGGACAGCACCCCTGGATGAGACGATATAACAGATCAGGATTAGGGTGGGACCACTGCTTGCAGGACCTTTCTTCCAAAGGATAGATCTGCACTTGCTGATATGTTAAGTCGATAATGCTTCACAAAGGTGTTATGACTCGACCATGTTGCAGCTCTGCATATCTGTTCAATAGAGGCCCCTGCCCTCTCTGCCCATGACGTAGAAATACTTCTTGTTGAATGAGCTTTAATAGAAGAAGTTAATGTTTTCCCCTGTGTCTGGTATGCCGACACTATTGACTGTTTAATCCAGCGTGCCAAGGTTGTTTTTGAGGCCCTGCTCCCTTTTGATTTGCCTGCAAATAGAACAAAGATGGAGTCTGACTTTCTCCATGATTTAGTCCTCTCCAGGTATTCCAATAAAGATCTTCTTACGTCCAGAGAATGAAGTTTCTTCTCCTTATCATTCGAAGGATTTTCACAGAATGATGGTATATATATCTCTTGGTTTCTGTGAAAGGAAGAAACCATCTTAGGCAAGAATGTTGCATCCGGACGCAATGTAATTCTATCCTCTGAAACCATAAGGTATGGTTCCTTTATGGATAAAGCCTGTAATTCTCCTATTCTCCTAGCTGTAGTAATGGCCAGAAGGAATACAGTCTTTAGCGTGAGAAATTTGTCTGAAATCTGCGATAAGGGTTCAAATGGTGACTCACATAGACCCTGTAAGACAGTATTAAGGTCCCAAGCTGGTACCCTTGATTTTATACATGGTCTTAGTCTTCTCAGTGCTTGAAAGAATCGAATTATATAGTCTTCATTCGCTAATCTTCTTTCGAAAAACACACTTAAAGCTGAAACCTGAACTTTCAGGGTACTAACACTGAGGCCTTTTTTATATCCACATTGTAAAAACTCCAAAACAGATCTAAGTGACCTATTGCTGACAGACCTGTTAGTACACCAGTCATTAAAGACCCTCCATGCCTTTTGGTAAATTAAACGAGTTACCTTTTTTCTACTGTTAAGTAATGTCTCAGCGAGACCATCCGAGAATCCCTTGGACTTCAAGATTCCCCACTCAGGTTCCAGGCTGAGAGGTGAAGAAGATTCAGTTCTGGATGAGACACTGGGCCCTGGGTCAAAAGGTCCTGAGTCAATGGAAGGATTATTGGTTCTGATATGGCCAGAGATCGAAGTAATGTGAACCATGGACGTTTGGGCCACATTGGAGCAATCAATATGACTCGTGCTTTGTCCTGGACTATCTTTTTTAATACCCTTGAGAGTAATGGGATTGGTGGAAACGCATACATCATCATACCTGTCCAACTGATTGTGAATGCATCCACTGCCCAAGGAGAGTCCTCCTGGTATAGGGCACAAAATTTCTGACATTTCGTGTTCCTTCTCCTGGCAAATAGATCCAGTTCCGGACTTCCCCAATGTGAGGTTATCATCTGAAATATCTTCTGATCGAGCGACCATGCGTTTTGATTCAACATCTCTCTGCTGAGAAAATCTGCAATCTTGTTTGATATTCCTTTCAGATGAAGTGCTTTTAGTGACTTGAGATTGTTCTCTGACCAAAACATAATTTTTGATGTTTGATTCCACAACCTTTGACTCCTTGTGCCTCCCTGTCTGTTTATGAATGCAACAACTGCTCTGTTGTCGGTCCTTATTGTAACATGGGATCCCCTGATCTGATCCCTGAAATGTAGTAATGCCCTCCATACTGCTTCTAATTCTCTGCTGTTCGAGGATTTGGAACTGATTTGTACAGGCCACTGTCCCTGAGCTGGGAGAGAATCCAGGTGGGCTCCCCATCCCCATAAGCTGGCATCCGTTGTAATTATCCTCTGTTCTGGATAATTCCATAAACGACCTGTCGAAAAGTGAACCTGGTCCTGCCACCAAAGTAAAGACACTTTTATGCTGTATGGGATCGGTACTCTCTTGTCTAGGACTTTGAGACTTCTGTTCCATGACTGGAGTATCCACAATTGTAGAACTCTTGCGTGGAACTGCCCCCACTGAACTGCCGGAAATGAGGCTGTTAAGAGGCCGAGTACTGCCATTGCTTTCCTCAGTGAAATCGTTCTCGCTTTCTCTTCCTTCATGTGGACCGCAAATCTTAGGTACTGTTGAGATGATGGATGGATAGGTAAGTGGAGGTATGCATCCTTTAGATCTAGGGAGGCAAGAAAATCGTTTTTCTGCAAGAGATGAATCACAGATTTTATATTGTCCATCCTGAATTTTCTGTATTTCACATTTAGATTTAGTTTCTTTAAGTTCAGAATAAATCGGTAATCTCCTTGAGGCTTCTTTACTAGAAACACTGGAGAGTAGAAACCTTCTCCTTTTTGACAATTTGGTACTTCTCTTATCACCCTCTTCTCTAGTAGAGACAGGATCTCGTTTTGTAAGGCTAGACCCTTTCTCAGATCCTGAGGTTGAGGAGTAATGCAAAACTTTACTGGAGGAAGATGGTTGAACTCGATCTGATATCCCTCCAAGATAATTTTTAGCAACCACCGATTTACGAACTGTGGCTGCCATATTTCGTAAAAATTTGCAATTTTCCCCCCTACTGGAATTCTGGCGTCATTGTTTGTCCTGCCTTTTGGCAGGATTGAAATTAGGCTTTGCCTTCTGTGTTCTGTATGGAACCCAACGTCTACCCTTAGAGGACTTAGAGTCCTGTTCTGATCTGTTAGGGGGACGAAAAGGCCGTTTAAATTGAAAAGGTCTTTTCTTATCTGGAAAGTTCTTTTTCCTATCAGCTGTTCTATCCAGCGTGTCATCTAATTTGGAACCAAAGAGAAGACCTCCTTCACATGGAATACCACATAACTTTGATTTTGAGGAATTGTCACCATTCCAAGTCTTGACCCATATTCCTCTTCTGGCCGAGTTAACTAAAGCAGTAGTTCTGGCCGTAAGTTTAACAGTGTCGTCTGAAGCATCCACCATATAGTTAGAGGCATTCAAAACTTTAGGGAAATCATTCAGGATCTCCTCCCGGGGAACCCCAGAAGCAATTTTATTTTGTATTTCTAATAACCATGACTTCAATGACCTACTCACCGCCGTTGAAGCTACAGCAGGCTTGAAGGTTAAAGAAGATGACTCCCATGCCCTGCGTAAGAGATTATCCATTTTTTTTATCGATTGGATCCTTCAGACTACCGAAATCCTCAAATAATAAATCGGTTTTCTTTGACACTTTTGAAAATGATGGGTCCAACTTAGGTGGAGTACCCCAAAACCCCTGATCCTCCGGAGAGAAAGGGTAACGGTTAGACAAAGATCTGGGCCAAAAGGCTCTTTTCTCAGGATTATCCCATTCCTTCTTAATCATACCTTTTAAGGTGGAATGGACTGGGATAAACTGAGGCTGGGGGTCCGCCAAAGTCCTGTACATCTCATCCAAAGGTGTCAAAGACTTTTGTTCTGTCTTAATGCCCATTGTATCATACATGGCCCTCAATAAGTCCTTCATTAAATCAGTAGAAAAGGCAAATTTTGGCCTATCCGCATTAGACAGTTCCTCTGTATCTGATGTCTGTTCAAACTCAGAAATTTCCCCGTCAGACAATTCTGATCCTTCTAAGTCACTTTCCCTCCTGCGTTTAGAACCACTAGGTCCCGGTTGGGATAGATTTAACACAGGAGATGTAGGGGTAGTAATAGCTGGTACTGCGTCAATATTCCCACTATTTCCAGAAAGGTCAGACGCGACTAAGGAAGTGGAAGCAATGGCCGAATCCTTAATTTCCTTTATAGCAGTGGACATTTCAGCCCGCATCCAGCCCATCAAATCCTTAAATATCACTGGTGACTCCTCTTTAACCACTTTTTCTGTACAGTTTTGGCATAACTTCTTAGATGATGATGATGAAGATACACGACTGCCACAAATTGCACACTTTTTCTCAGATCTGCTTGAACCATGCTGACCGGACTGAGTAGCAGGTTTGTCAGATTTGTCCAACTTGTCATGCTTTTTTGGCTATGAAAAAAACACAAACAAGGGACAACTATTACTATGGCTTCTCATACATAAGCAATCAAGCAGGAGTATCACAAGTACCACATCTACTTGCCAGAGAGGGGTCCTGTCCAGACTTAGCAGACTGCAAAGGAGCTGAACTAGAGTCGTCCTCCATGATCAAACATCAAACACTGATTCATGGACTATTAGCACATATATAGAAAGAAAGACCCAGCTGAAACAATTAATGCTGCACCTGCAGTGTAATCAAACTAATCAGCCTCACATACCTTAATGAATCAGTGTTTCGTACTGATTTCATTTCCCCGCCGCGGCCCCTGCCGCTTAATTGGTCAGGCAATTGTTTCTCCAAACTGGAATCAGCTGTTTTCGCTGATAAGTTTTCCTGCGCCGCGGCCCCTGCCGCCCAGCAGACCTCAGATCACGCGGGACGCCAGCGCGTGATTACTTCCGGGTGACCCGGAAGTAGATTCTTCCATGCGCGCGCCTGCGCGCATAATACTGCTGCCAATGCTGGAGAAGCCTCCCATACGCTGCAGGACTCCGCACTATGCACTGCACAGCTCTATCCGGAGTCCCGCTAACCGCTGCCCCTGCCGACTGACACGGATGGCACCTCTGGAGACCTCTCCCTCCGCTTCCGTCCGGGACAGGAAACTATACTGAGGTATAGTAGCAAGTAGGTACCTTTTATGTAGGAGGCTGCCAGTGCTTATGCAAATTCTTATCTTGCAGTTTCCTGTCCACGGTGGGGAGGGAGACGGGTCTCATCCAGGGGTGCTGTCCGAGTGACGATCCGGGAAAAAATGGTTATTTTTAAACCTCCTACCTGAGGTTAGACTGTCTGTTACCCAAGTGGGGCGCCTCCTCATTTTGTGTACAGTCACCCCTCCCCCTTCAGGGGTGTCCCCGGTGATAATTATCCAGTGGTCCTTTCTCTGGAGTGCGACCAAACCTGACCTTGCATTGATTGGACACCCCTCAACACACAGGTAGGTCCCTTTTATTTTATAAAAACTAGAATATATATAATTCTTGATACAGTATAATGACATTATACCTAACCAACATCTCACTTCTTTAACCACTTTAGGACCACAAGCTTCCCCCCCCACCCCTCTAGTGACCAGGCCATTTTTTAGAACACAGGGCTGTGCAGCTTTGTCAGCTTGCTGCATTGCCGTACAACTAAGCACACACGTGATTCTTACCTCCTTTTCTTGTCCTTACCAGGACATTCTTCTGGAGGTGTCTGATCGCTCCTGCGATTCTGTTTTTTTTCCAGGCTTTCTTTGCCTAATTTTCCCTCCCTCTCCTTCCCACCCCCCTGGCCCATCCTGATTTGCTTAGGGCAGAGATCCATCCTCTTCTCCGCCTCTTATAGGCATCAGCCTATGAGAGGGCTTCGATCCCCTGCCACTCTGAAGGACAACGGAGTGTCCCTTGTACAGCACTAGATAGCAGCGCTGTACGGATGTAAACAAAGGGGATTCTTTTCCCCTTTTGTTTACTAACAGCCTGCCAGCTGCGATTGCAGCTAGTAGGCTGATCGCACGGCTAGCAGGCTGATCTCCGTGAACCGCATGCGCGCGCACGTTCCCTGTTAAACTGCAGCTCTAAGACTTGATGCCAATCAGTGTTAGGCTGTCCTGGGGCTGCCACTGTGGTCACGATTGTCGGCGTGACACCGTCGTTAGGTAGTTAAGTAAACCTGTACTGAGAAAAAGGACAAACATTGTTATGGTAAGCCTCTCGATATTCCAGAGGCTATTCGATCAATCCAGGTGTCCACTGCTCCTTCTGAACATATCTGACAAGAGCATGTTGCGTATGTTCCCATGGCGACGCTCCCCACAGTGTACGAACTGGGCCTCATTGCACCTGCGGGAGTGTGGACACTAATGCGCAATAAGTCAAAGCAGCTCCAAGCGGCTGTGCAGGCACGGTCCTACTCGCACCGACGCAGCGCGGTGGCGCTCACTCAAGATGGGGAGTGTGGCCATGAACAGCAAGATGGTCTGAGACAATGCCTGTGGCTGGGCAGGATTTCTGATAGGCCACAAAGGTCCGTATCCTGGGCGACTGCAGCCCAATGAGACACCTGAACATGAAAGAGGGTTTGCTATATATGAAAGAGGAGGCTGAAAATGGGAGGAACACATAAAAAAAGGTAAACTGATGCCCAAAGGAGCTGGTCATGAAAGAGAGACTGCAGCACATGGATGATACACATAGAAGAGGGGGCTGCACATGGAATGGGAGGGGCTGCAGTACATAAAAGAGAAATCACAACATACTTGGCCTAGGGGCACAAAGTGTAAATCTTGCCTGGGCCAGTGGAATCTAGGAGGACAAGGGAAACATCTAAAGCATTCAGAGGCTTCCCTCTCAAGTATCTGTTTTTTTTACCTTCATTACAGGTTTGCGTTAATCGTATGCGTGAAAAAAGGGCGCCGTGAAAAAAGGGCCTGGCTGGATAATGAAATGGCGCCAGTGCATAACGAAATCTGTAATGATAAACAACATTGTCTAACTTGGTTAACGATAAATACCGTTGTAAAAACGGGAAATAGTAACGAAAATATACTAAGGTTAAAAATCGTTACGTAATTCGACAATACAGCTTAACCCAACCCTTCTCTCACACAGAACCCTCCCCTGGTGGTACCTAAAACTAACCACTCCCCTGGTGGCGCCTAACCCTAACCTCCCTGGTGGCGCCTAACCCTAACCTCCCCGGTGTTGCCTAACCCTAACCTCCCTGGTGGCGCCTAACCCTAACCTCCCCGGTGTTGCCTAACCCTAACCACCCCCTGGTGTTGCCTAAAACTAACCGCAGCCCCGGGTGGTGCCTATCCCTAACCACTCCCCCTAGTGGTGCCCAACCACTCCCTCTGCAGAAACACCCTTTTACACATAGAAATGATAATATCTTTGATAACGTAAAATCTGTACATACAAACGAAATAATATGATAAAAACTATAATGTTGCAAGCTTATAAAACAATAACATACTTCAAAAACTTTAATGTTCTAATGTTAAAGATATTTTTTGCGGTGCCCTTTTTTCTGATTTTTTGATGTATTAGTGATAAATGCATTAGAGTCTATGGTGGCACCCTTTTCGTCCACCCTCAGCCTTTTTTCCTGCTACCTATCTGGAATATTTTGTGATTCAGAAATGCGCAGTAGGCTGGTTGTCCACCAGATGGCACTGCTGTAATAGACTAGGAAGATGGAGTATTAGTGTTGTGTTTTTACTGTCAAAGATAAAGCTATTCCAGCTGAATACAGTGGTCAAAAACTGGCGATGTGGTTTCCTTTGAACAGCCACTCGAAGCGGCATCCACTCACTTTAGCAATCAGCAGTCAGGTGTGTTTTTGTGTATGTTGAGTACTTGAGTTCTTTAATTTGGGGTCTTCACTGGAATCTTCTACACAAAGAATCAGAATCAGAATCAGAATCAGATTTATTTCGCCAAGTGCAGCAGTTGCCACACTCGGAATTGTTTGTGGTACACATCGGCATAAGACATAGTAGTGCAAAGCATGCAATGACAGACATAGAACAATAAAACAACATAGTGCAAGCAAAACATGTGCAGACAAGAGACTTTAGGGTATTGTAGTGCAAAAACTGCGTGCGGAACCACGGAAAAGTACATATTTAATTAGGCCTGGGTCGCAGGTGTTCTATTTAGTTTTTCTGTGTGTGTGACTTGAGTTCAGAAGGCACACTGCTTGGGGGAAAAAGGAGTTCCTGTGCCTGGAGGTTTTGGTGGAAATAGCTCTGAAACGATGGTCCGAGCGCATGCGGTTGAAAAAGCGGCCACCGGGGTGGTGCGGGTCGGAAATATAAACTGATTTTCCTGAGAACTATAAAGATGGAATAAGGAAGACACACTTTCTGCTAACATCCACCAGCAGTGGGACTATCTTCTGGCTAGACTTTTGCTGGTCATGCCATTTGGATCATTCTTCCCAAACTAACATGCTACAGGAATATCACTAGGCGTGGCCTGGAGTTCTGTCCTAAAATGTCTTGTTACCATTGGAGAATGGAGGGTCTGAAATCTAAAATAGTGTCATCTTAGGCCCGGTTCACAGCGTTCACTATCCGGATTTTCCGGATCTGATCCGGACCGCATACTGTACAAACGGAACGTACGTTCCGCATAGCAATGTAAAGTCTATGCGGACGTTCACACGTGTCCGTTCCGTATAGTACGGAGCCGGATCGGATCCGGACTCCTTTCCAACATGCGCTATTTTTTGGGTCCGGATCTCCGGCCCACGCACCCGGACCGGAGCCGGACCTGAGCCTGACAGCACCATCAGGAACACAGAAACCAATGGGGAACGGAAGGCACAGAACACACTGCCTACAAAAACCTGACGTTCTACCCCACTTCCTATGCGTATCCAAGCGGCCATTTCGGATGGGGACACATGGGCCAAGCATGTCTGGAGTGGAGCAGCAGTGACAGACGTGCTGGAGCTGTTTGGCAGAATGTCGGAGGTGGGGCCTACAGCGGAGGAACCTGATTCTACACATGCACCAGGTGCACCTTCTGCTGACCCCCAAATTTTTTTTTTTTTAAATTTCGCTATTTTTTGCCCACGGATCCGGATGGCAGCCTGATGCATGCCTGACACAAACGGACCGGATCCGGATCGGAACCGTACTGTTCTGATCAGGATCAGGTCAGGATCCGATCAGGATCCAGTCCGTTTATTTGCCAAAACGCAAGTGTGAACGGGGCCTTAGACAGGGGCGCAACTAAAAATCACTGACACCCCCCCATTCAAAACTTTGGATGGGGCCCCCTCCTCCCTCTGCACAGGTAAACTGAGAACCAATGTTAAAACAGTTCCAGCATCACTACAGTACACAGAACTTGGGAAGGGGGTGGAGAGGCTTGGGGCGGGGCTCTGTACACATGAGCCTTCTGCACACTTAATAGGGACTGTCAACAAATATATATTTACAACAGTTTTCATGATTCCTTATCAGTGGCCGAGCAGATACAGTCATTAGAACAATTGTGCAGAGAGCAGAAAGGTTTTTCCCTCTGTGCCCTTCGTTGTCAGTCTCCCAGGACAGAAATCTCTCCCCCACAGGGGCCCCTGCGGCTTCTGCCCCCCCCCCTGCTGCTGCATCCCTTGCAGGGTCTATTGTTACTACCCTGATCTTATCCATTTTGTCTGGCCCATCCAGAAAAGTCTAAGAAACAGAATCAATACTAGCCTGTATGTCCATTCTTACTAGGCAAGGCGCCGGGGTACATTTTGCGCACGGTCACCTGCCACTGTCCATTAGGGTCCTCAGCTGCTGCTGCCACCACTGCACGGTCCTCTGCAGGGAAGAAGCATTGATATACAGATCCAAGAGCCCCATCAGAAGCCTCAGGCTCAAAGGGACACTTAAGTCAAACAAAAAAAAATGAGTTTTACTCACCTGAGGCTTCCAATAGCCCGCTGCATCTGTCCGGTGCCCTCACCATCTCCCTCTGATCCTCCTGGCCCCGCCGGCAGCCACTTCCTGTTTCGGTGACAGGAGCTGACAGGCTGGGGGCGCGAGTGATTCTTCGCGTTCCTGGCCACAATAGCGCCATCTATGCTGCTATAGCATATATCATATACCATATAGCATATACCTACATTTCTGATCTTACTCAGAGATACACACCAAGCCGCTCACTCCGCTCCTCCAATGAACTTCGCCTGACCGTCCCCCGCATCACCCAGTCCCATGCACGCCTCCAAGACTTCTCAAGAGCCGCTCCAACACTATGGAACTCCCTACCTCCACCCATTAGGGCAGCCCCCTCCTTCAACACCTTCAGGAAGGCCCTCAAAACTCACCTTTTCACTCTTGCCTACCACCCCTCACAATTGCTCTAAACCCACAGCCGAACTCTGGTCCCCTACCTCTCGTGTCCCTACCTCTCCCTCTAGATTGTAAGCCTTTGGGCAGGGTCCTCACTCCTTTTGTGTCCTACCTGATCATGCACCTCTATTACTGTGCACCCATGCTATGCATTTGAGTGAACCTAACTTGCCTAATCTCCATGCTCCCATCCAGTGACTAAGCATTACCTGGTACTCATACTGTGCTGTGTGATCTGGTTTTCTTGTATTCCTGTATTGTCATATTGCTGTTTGTCACCCCTAAATATTGTCTGTAACCTAAATTAATGTCCAGCGCTGCGTAATATGTTGGCGCTTTATAAATACAACAAATAAATAAATATAGCAGCATAGAGGGTGCTAATGTGTCTGGGAACGCGAAGAATTACTCGCGTCCCCAGCCTGTCAGCTCCTGTCACCGAAACAGGAAGTGGCTGCCGGCGAGGCCAGGAGGATCGGAGGGAGACAGCGAGGGCACCGGACAGCTGCAGGGGGCTATTGGAAGCCCAAGGTGAGTAAAACTCATTTTTTTTTTGTTTGACTTAAAGGAGTACTATCGATTGAAACGACTTTTTTTTTTAATACTCTATATTAGTGTAAACATTGCCACTAGTGCTAGGGGCACTTTATTTATTCACCCAGGTCTCTCTCTCACTATCCCTGCTTAAAAATTCATTTCTCACACAGCTCATAGTAGTTTGGGTCACCCTGAGCTGCTTGGTTACTCTGTCACACAGCTCACAAATATATTTCACTGTGTCACTCACAGCATGCAGCAGACATGAGGAGAAATAGGCTGATCTGAGGTGGTAACAGGTAACTAAATGAGCTGGAATATTGCTGGAATATAACTAGCTATACCAAGAGTATGTGTTTATACTCAGACTGGCTGCCTGCTTGAGGCATTCACTCCAGGCTGCATCCACTTTACAAGCTGCTGAGAGGGGCAGACCACTGTCTACAATTAGCATTATTAGTATCTTTATCAGTAAAGAGAAGCAAAGATAATAAACACACATTGCTAGAATCTTTAACCCCTTACCACCATATCAACAAGATTCTTTCAGCAAGGTGATAATTAAACTATAAACTGAGGAGTTGATAGCAACTCCCCTGTGCAGAGACATGGTCTAGCCCTCTGGGAGCTCTGTATTAGATACATTTGTATCCAACACTGACGCCAAAACTGACAGAGGATTTTACAGCTGAGAGGAACAGCTGTGTGAGGAATCAAATTGCTCCTAGTACTTGCCCTAATGTGTGCTACAACATACAGCATTTAAAAATAAATGCATACATCGATAGTATTCCTTTAAGTATCCCTTTAAACTGGTTTGCAATAGACCAATGGGAATTGTCTCTCCCCAGGGAGGTTTACTTAGCACCAGGGAAGATTTTCATTTTTCCACTACTGAGGGAGGATTTCCATTGGTCTTTTGCAAAACAAAGGAAGCCTGATGCTTCTGAGTCTCTAGAAAATGTATACTTGCCTTTCTTCTACAAAATGTAAACACTTAGTTCAGTGTGAAATGTATTCAACACAGAACTCCATAGCACCATCTTGTGGCCAAAAAGTAAAAATACATCCAAAAACAGTCTAATATACTAACCCATAGGATAGTTTTTTTTTTTTTTAAATATTTTTAACCCCTTCCTCCCCACCCCATAGTTACCAAAATAAAACACTTGTAAAAAAAAAATAAATAAAAAAAAAATACACCATTAAAAAATATATATATAAATTGCTACCTTAGGTAATTTGTTAATATGTATGTCATTACTGTGGATTTTGTAATTAAAGTCTTGGAATAATTATTATAATATAAAAAACACTAAACGGAAAAATAGACACCTGTATTTCCAAATAAAATATTATTGCCATACATTGTGCTAGGGACACAATTTAAACGTAATAACCGGGACAAATTAGCAAAAAAAAATATGTGTTTGTTTCATCATCCATAGCACATTTTATTTTTAAACTACAATGGCTGAAAGCTGAGAATGGTGATTTTTTTTTTCATTTTTTTTCTACTTCTTCCTTGCAAAATACATATAAATAAAATAATGGTTAGCAAAAAGTACTGCCCAGAGAAAGCCTAGTTTGTCCTGCAAAAAATATATAGATCATGTCAGTGTGATAAGTAGCAATAAAGTTATTGGCGAATGAAATTGCTCTGGTCCTGAAGGCGAAAAAACCTGTGATCCTGAAGTGGTTAAATCCCACACAGGGTACTATGTACAAGGAGTTTGTATGTTATCTCCGTGTCTGCATGGGTTTCCTCTGGGCACTCAGGTTTCCTCCTACAACCCAAAAACATACAAATAAGTTAATTGGCTTCCCCCTCACCCTTGGCCCTACACTACGACGGACATACAGTATGACTGTAGTGCAGGTTAGACTGTGAGTCCCTCTGAGGGACAGATAAGTGACAAGGCTATGTACAGCGCTGCAGAAGATGTCAGAGCTATACTGTATATAGTAAAAACCCCATTTACTATCCGGCACCAATGGGGATTGGCTGATGCCAGATAAGTGTAGTTTCTGGTTGCTTGAGAGGCCGTGTTAAAAACAGGCAAAACTAAAGTATACTGTATACTTACTATAAACTCTCTATTAATGTTGACATACTGAAACTTAAAACAAATGAAGAGAAAGGACAGACTTAACCACTAAAAGGGATACTGTAGGGGGGTCAGGGGAAAATGAGTTGAACTTACCCGGGGCTTCTAATGGTCCCCCGCAGACATCCTGTGCCCGCGCAGCCGCTCACCGATGCTCCGGCCCCGCCTCTGCTTCACTTCTGGAATTTCAGACTTTAAAGTATGAAAATCACTGCGCCTGCGTTGCCGTGTCCTCGATCCCGCTGAGGTCATCAAGAGCGCACAGCGCAGGCCCAGTATGGTCTGTGTCTGCGCAGTACACTCCTGGTGACATCAGCGGGAGCGAGGACACGGGCGTGCAGGCGCAGTGGTTTTCTGACTTTAAAGTCAGAAATTCCAGAAGTGAACCGGAGGCGGGGCCGGAGCATCGGTGAGTGGCTGCGCCAACACAGGATGTCTGCGGGGGACCATTAGAAGCCCCGGGTAAGTTCAGCTCATTTTCCCCCGACCCCCCTACAGTATCCCTTTAAGGAACGGGCAATTTTCTGGTGATCTGTGCTACGTGGGCTCTCTAGCCCACAGCAAAAATCATATTGCAGCCAGGGCGACCAGACTCCCCCCCCCCCCCTTTTTTCCCCACTAGGGGGATGTCCTGCTGGGGGGATCTGATTGCCGCCGGCTATCTGTGTGTGGCGGGCTCCTCAAAGCCCCCCTCCGCAGCGATTTCACCCTCCTTCTCCTTCCCTCCCTCTCGCTGTGGGCGGCACAGGATGGAGATCAGTCCTGCACCGCCTCTGATAGGCTTCAGCCTATCAGATGCCGGCGATCCCCGGCCGGAGGCCGGGGATCGCCGATCTCCTTTACAGCGCTGCTGCGCAGCAGCGCCGTATGATGTAAACACAGGGGATTTCTTCCCTGCGTGTTTACATTTAGCCTGCGAGCCGCGATCAGAGGCTCACAGGCTGTTCACGGAGACATCCTCCGTGAACTGACATGGAACAGCTCCATGGAAACCCTCAAACTACCAGCCGCCGCCTATCGGTGTTAGCTGGTCATTACGTGGTTAAAGAGACACTGAAGCGGAAAAAATATATATGATATAATGAATTGGTTGTGTACTCTGAATAATTACTAGAAGATTAGCAGCAAAGAAAATATTCTCATATTTTTATTTTCAGGTATATAGTGTTTTTTTTCTAACATTGCATCATTCTATAATATGTGCAGATTACACAACACTCAGCATTCAAAATGATTCTTTCAGAGCAGTCTGTGAACTAATGACCTCTCCTCTGGCAGAGAAAAAGTAAATAGTTCAATAAAACTTGAGATAATAAAAGTCAGATAACAGCCCTCTCCAGGACTTTGAAAGTAGCAGAGCTTAATTGCTTTTTTGTATAGAGATAACAACTGGAGTTTCTTAACTCTTCCTGTACTGGAAACAATTAGACTGATGTATCTGATCTTAATGTTTTATTTCTTAGCTGTACTGCACATACAAATCATAATATTATAATTTTTTTTTCGCTTCAGTGTCTCTTTAATGTAACAAAGGTTTACTACCGTATAAAGACATGTACAAGTAGATTTATGCAACCTGAAAAGGCCAAGATTTCTTTTTTCTGGTAACTTGAGACTTCTGGATAACGCAGGTATTAGGGCTAGTTCACACTTGGCGCTTTTTCAGCACTTTGCTGATGGCCGGCGATCAGCAAAGCGCTGCTATTAATGTATCCCTATGTATAAAACAAATCTATGTATACGTGCACTCACCCAGAAATGTGAAAACAGAAAGCAGTAAACTTACACAATTAATACAATATATTGGTAGGTGAACAGAGGCGCCAGAAGGATAAAAGTACATAAAATATTTAAAAAATTGCTGTGAGGAAGTGGTGGACTCGCCTTAGTTAAAGCAGACACCAAGGACTGTAAATATATAGATATACACATTTATTGAAAATACCCCAAAGATGCAATGCGTTTCGCGGGCACAGCCCACTTCTTCAGGCAATAAGCAGGGGATTAACAACAGCAATTCAGTTATAGCAAGCAGAGCACCTCTGTCTGCTATAACTGAATTGCTGTTTATCCCCTGCTTATTGCCTGAAGAAGTGGGCTGTGCCCGCGAAACGCATTGCATCTTTGGGGTATTTTCAATAAATGTGTATATCTATATATTTACAGTCCTTGGTGTCTGCTTTAACTAAGGCGAGTCCACCACTTCCTCCCAGCAATTTTTTAAATATTTTATGTACTTTTATCCTTCTGGTGCCTCAGTTCACCTACCAATATATTTGAGTCCACCCCAGGTGGAGGGGTGATCTACCCCCTTTCTTCCTATCTACAGAGAGCGACTTCTTAATCCTGAGTGAGGACAGGTCTAATCTCCTCACCTGCCTAATGAGTGGTTACCTAGGTGGTAACCCGTGTTTGTGAGTATTACCATCTCACTGTTTCATTTATCCAATCAATTTTGACATACTACACCATATTGGGCTCTCGATTTCTCTTCAACTTTACAATTAATACAATGCATAAAACTAAACAAATAAAATTGCAAAGCAAATGTGATATAGTGCTCAAAAGTCCCTGTACCCAGTTCCCCCACCCCCCCCCCAAAAAAAAACGTATCTATGTGTCCATGGGTTGCAGCATCAAATCATCAAGCACATAATGCAATTGATATACAGTGGGTTGCAAACGTATTCGGCCTCCTTGAAGTTTTCCACCTTTTGTCATATTACTGCCACAAACATGAATCAAATTTATTGGAATTCCACATGAAAGACCAACACAAAGTGGTGTACACATGAGAAGTGGAACGAAAATCATATATGATTCCAAACATTTTTTACAAATAACTGCAAAGTGGTGTGTGCATAATTATTCGGCCCCCTTTGATCTGAGTGCAGTCAGTTGCCTATAGACATTGCCTGATGAGTGCTAATGACTAAATAGAGTGCATCTGTGTGTAATCTAATGTCAGTACAAATACAGCTGTGAGGGCCTCAGAGGTTGTCTAAGAGAATATTGGGAGCAACAACACCGTGAAGTCCAAAGAACACACAAGATAGGTCAGGGATCAAGTTATTGAGAAATTTAAAGCAGGCTTAGGCTACAAAAAGATTTCCAAAGCCTTGAACATCCCACGGAGCACTGTTCAAGCGATCATTCAGAAATGGAAGGAGTATGGCACAACTGTTAACCTACCAAGACAAGGCCATCCACCTAAACTCACAGGCCGAACAAGGAGAGCACTGATCAGAAATGCAGCCAAGAGGCCCATGGTGACTCTGGACGAGCTGCAGAGATCTACAGCTCAGGTGGGAGACTCTGTCCATAGGACAACTATTAGTCATGCTCTGTACAAAAGTTGGTCTTTATGCAAGAGTGGCAAGAAGAAAGGCATTGTTAACAGAAAGCATAAGAAGTCCCGTTTGCAGTTTGCCACAGGCCATGTGGTGGACACAGCAACCATGTGGAAGAAGGTGCTCTGGTCAGATGAGACCAAAATGGAACTTTTTGGCCAAAATGCAAAACGCAATGTGTGGCGGAAAACTAACACTGCACATCAATCTGAACCAGGGCCGGCCTTTGACCTGAGCGACCGGTGCGATCGCTCAGGGCGCCGGCTTCCAGGGGGCGCTCCTCTCCCCTGGCTGCGTGTTTTTGCGGCCCCGGCTGGGTACTCCCTCTCCGCCCCCTGGTGCCGCTGCTGGGGGTGATGTGCGTGCGCCGTGATGGAGGGGGGAGCCGCGGGGAGGGCAGCCCGACCTCTCCCTCCCTTCCTCTCCGGGCCACCCTCTGTGCTCAGTGCTCCCCCCTCCGATGCAGACTGCAGCAGAAAGAACTCACCTCCCTGGTTCCGATCGCCGGCGCCTCTCACTTGCCGCTGGTATCTTCTACATTAGTTACTGATGCACACTAAACTTCCTGCTTAACAGGAAGTTTAGTGTGTATCGGTAAACTATGTAGAAGAGAGTAGACCAGCGGCAAGTGAGAGGCGCCGGCGATCGGAACCAGGGAGGTGAGTTCTTTCTGCTGCAGTCTGCATCGGAGGGGGGAGCACTGAGCACAGAGGGTGGCCCGGAGAGGAAGGGAGGGAGAGGTCGGGCTGCCCTCCCCGCGGCTCCCCCCTCCACTATGCGGGGGGGGCACCTACCTACCTTATACTGGGGGCAGCTACCTATCTAACCTATACTGGGGGCAGCTACCTATCTAACCTATACTGGGGGGCACCTACCTAATCTAACCTACGCTGGGGGGCAGCTACCTATCTAACCTATACTGGGGGCGGCTACCTATATAGCCAATACTGGGGGCACCTACCTATACTGGGGGGCACCTACCTACCTAACCTAACCTGGGGGGCAGCTACCTATCTAACCTATACTGGGGGCAGCTACCTATCTAACCTATACTGGGGGGCACCTACCTATCTAACCTATACTGGGGGCAGCTACCTATCTAACCTATACTGGGGGCAGCTATCTAATATATACTGGGGGCAGCTACCTATCTAACCTATACTGGAGGGCACCTACCTATCTAACCTATACTGGGGGGCAGCTACCTATCTAACCTATACTGGGGGTGGCTACCTATATAGCCAATACTACGGGCACTTACCTATACTGGGGGGCAGCTACCTATCTAACCTATACTGGGGGGCAGCTACCTATCTAACCTATACTGGGGGCGGCTACCTATATAGCCAATACTGGGGGCACCTACCTATACTGGGGGGCAGCTACCTATCTAACCTATACTGGGGGGCAGCTACTTATCTAACCTATACTGGGGGCACCTACCTATCTAACCTATACTGGGGGCAGCTACCTATCTAATCTATACTGGGGGCATCTACCTATCTAATCTATACTGGGGCAGCTACCTATCTAACCTATGTTGCAGGTACCTACCTATCTAACCTGTACTGGGGGCACCTACCTATCTACCTACACACTACTAAGCCCCCCCCCCCCCATTAGTGTATGTGTGTGGTGCGCTCACACGCGAAGAGGATGAATGGGGGGGGGGGGGGGGCACCAAAATCTGGTTCGCTCAGGGCGCTGTGAAACCTAAGGCCGGCCCTGCTCTGAACACACCATCCCCACTGTCAAATATGGTGGTGGCAGCATCATGCTCGGGGGGTGCATCTCTTCAGCAGGGACAGGGAAGCTGGTCAGAGTTGATGGGAAGATGGATGGAGCCAAATACAGGGCAAACTTGGAAGAAAACCTCTTGGAGTCTGCAAAAGACTTGAGACTGGGGGGAGGTTCACCTTCCAGCAGGACAATGACCCTAAACATAAAGCCAGGGCAACAATGGAATGGTTTAAACAAAACATATCCATGTGTTAGAATGGCCCAGGCAAAGTCCAGATCTAAATCCATCGAGAATCTGTGGCAAGATCTGAAAACTGCTGTTCACAAACGCTGCCCATCTAATCTGACTGAGCTGGAGCGGTTTTGCAAAGAAGAATGGGCAAGGATTTCAGTCTCTAGATGTGCAAAGCTGGTAGAGACATACCCTAAAAGACTGGCAGCTGTAATTGCAGCAAAAGGTGGTTCTACAAAGTATTGACTCAGGGGGCTGAATAATTACGCACACCCCACTTTGCAGTTATTTATTTGTAAAAAATGTTTGGAATCATGTATGATTCTCGTTCCACTTCTCACTTGTACACCACTTTGTATTGGTCTTTCACGTGGAATTCCAATAGAATTGATTCATGTTTGTGGCAGTAATGTGACAAAATGTGGAAAACTTCAAGGGGGCCGAATATTTTTGCAAGCCACTGTAGTTCATCCAGACTGCGCTCACATGTATTCCAAAAAGGACTCCTTCAGTGAGAACGCTAAAAAAAACCACAAAGAAAAAAGGAGAAAAAAACATAGCGTTACTCTGTATCAACACTTGATCATTCTCCCCTCACACCAGTGCTCCAAGGGAATTATCCGTGCTCAAATCACCAATATACAGGTATCACATCACAGGTCCTCACCAAACAGTGTAGCTGCCAGATCACAGGCAGCAATATAGCATTTGTGGCATTAGGGCTCCCCACACTCTCCCTCTTGTGTAAATGCTCCTCAATATCACACGTGGCCCCTCACCCTATATATGTGCCGTCCTCGTTATAAGACAGCTAATGCACAGAATCGTTCCCAGCCTATGGCTCAGCAACTCCCACAGCAGCAGACTCAACCAGATGGATCATCCAAGAAGCAGCAGATTCAATCTAGTGACTAAAAAGCTTGTCATAGCATAAAACCGTAATTTATTTAAAAATATTAAAACCAATACACTCACATGGTCTCAGTATACATAAGCGTATAGTAACAAGTTGCTCCACGCTGGCCACTCTGCGCCTGTAAGCACAAACGTGCAGCATGCAGCATCTTTGGGGCGATTGCGCTGTGATTCTCATTCTATTGACGGGCACCACAAGCGCAAATCGCGCGAGATTTTGCTGCCGAACTGTGATTGTGGACCTGAATGCAATCTACAGTGAAGCGGAGGGCAAGCGCCCAATGTGAAGCGGCCCTTCCTGCAAATACTAAATACAGTAATAATAATCATAATTTCTTGTGTTTGGATTACAATAGATGGTGTATCTCCGTCCCTTCCTATGCCATCCAGTGGCCAGCAGGCAGAATTACGATCTAATGCCAGCCATTATTTATATTAGTATTTATATAGCACTGACATCTTCCGCAGTGCTGTACAGAGTATATATAGTCTTGTCACTAACTGTCCCTCAGAGGAGCTCACAATCTAGTCCCTACCACAGTCACATGTCTATATTGTATAGTGTATGTATTGTAGTCTAGGGCCAATTTAGGAGGAAGCCAATTAAGTTATCTGTATGTTTTGGGGATGTGGGAGGAAACCGGAGTGCCTGGAGGAAACCCACGCAGACACGCGGAGAACATACAAACTCCTTGCAGATGTTGACCTGGCTGGGATTTGAACCGGGGACCCAGCACTGCAAGGTGAGAGCGCTAACCACTATGCCACCATTCTGCCCAATTAGCCATTAGCATTCAGTGTTGTTAGTGGGGTATTAGCAATAACTACAGCAAATACTGGCAAGTGTGGTCCTGTGTCCAACACACAGCTGTACAGGAAGTGACATCAACCTCTCTAAATGGCCCTGCTGCTAGGAGAGCGCATTATGACTGGAATAATTGCATCGTTGGGGAAAGCCAAAACTGTTTTCCGATGCATATAGATTTGTTTTTCTTCAAACGGTATCACACTTTACGCCCCAGCACACCATAGGATATTATATAATGTACACAGGTTACCTGTATTCCTTGCTCAGCAAGGCACATCTGCTGCACTGATTAACCCCCGCAACCTTCTTCTAATTGACGCATATATAAAAGGTATACGCTACACTCCCTATGGTAAACAATACTGAATGTTTGACCTCTGCTGTTACTCAGATATGGTATCTTTTTTTCCTTTAGAGCCCGCAGGATATATAAATCAATCAATAGCATATGGTCATTAACAATACGCTATGCTTCACACTAAGGAGTCCATTAATCAGGTCTGATGTCCTGCTCAAAGGGGAGATACAGTATATCTACAGTGCTGGATGTTCTATAGCATTCATGTTACTCGGATCCGAGATGAAAAACTATAACAAGTAACTTGTCTATATATCTTATGTAAAGTTTAGATAGTTTACACAGCAAATCTAGCTGCAAACAGTTTTAATAGAATATGATCATTTCTTCCTGTGATACAATGACAGCAGCCATGTTTGTAAACATTACACAGAGGCAGGCTTATCTGCATCTTGAGCCATCAGCCTAATCCCCTCTCCTCCTCCCTCTGCCTCTGAAATCTCTGGCTAGTAACACCTCCCCCTCCTGCCCAGACTGAGCTCCCATGAGCCCTTGCTACTGCCAAGGCTCTCTGAAAAAACATGTGGGCGTGGCTTTTTTAGTTTATAGGGAAGTAGAGTATTAAAACAAAAACAAAAAAGTATTTGGCTTGAGGAATGCCCTACAAACAATAGGAAAGGAACACAATTATGCAATGTGTAAAAGTTCACCTCGGATCCACTTTAAAGCAGGCATTTTCAAAAATGAAGAACATAAGAAAACTAATGAATTTTTGGATTACCGAAGGACGTATATGGATTTTGCATACAGAAGCTGAATAGTGCTGTATAAATACATAATAATAATATGGTCAGACATTAGACAATGACTATGATAGGATTAGATTGTGAGCTCCTCTGAGGACAGCCAGTGACATGACTATGTACTCTGTACAGTGCTGCAGAAGATGTCAGTGCTATATAAATACATAATATGGTAGGACATTAGGCTATGACTATGGTAGGATTAGAGTGTGAGCTCCTCTGAGGACAGCCAGTGACATGACTATGTACTCTGTACAGTGCTGCAGAAGATGTTAGTGCTATATAAATACATAATAATATGGTAGGACATTAGGCTATGACTATGGTAGGATTAGAGTGTGAGCTCCTCTGAGGACAGTCAGTGACATGACTATGTACTCTGTACAGTGCTGCAGAAGATGTCAGTGCTATATAAATACATAATAATAATATGGTGGGACAATAGACTATGACTATGGTAGGATTAGAGTGTGAGCTCCTCTGAGGACAGTCAGTGACATGACTATGTACTCTGTAATGTGCTGCAGAAGATGTCAGTGCTATATAAATATATAATAATAATAATATGGCAGGACATTAGACTATGACTATAATAGGATTAGATTGTGAGCTCCTCTGAGGACAGTCAGTGACATGACTATGTACTCTGTAATGTGCTGCAGAAGATGTCAGTGCTATATAAATATATAATAATAATAATAATAATAATAATAATAATAATAATAATAATATGGCAGGACATTAGACTATGACTATAATAGGATTAGAGTGTGAGCTCCTCTGAGGACAGTCAGTGACATGACTGTGTACTCTAATGTGCTGCAGAAGATGTCAGTGCTACAGGATATAAGCCAGATGAAGGCTGCAAGGCCGAAAGCTTGCTTATTTTTATTCATTTTTAGTTAGCCAATAAATGGTATCATCCTGATTTAAAACTTCTTGCTATATAAATACATAATAATAATATGGTGGGACAGACGATGACTATGGTAGGATTAGAGTGTGAGCTCCTCTGAGGACAGTCAGTGACATGACTATGTACTCTGTAAAGTGCTGCAGAAGGTATCGGCCCTATTTAAATACAGAATAATAATTAAAAATAATACACAGTTTTACTGCTAGATAGGGACATACTGATCACCTAAACTGAAGAAAAAATGCCCCTTGCATTAAAATGAGCATAAATTGAATAAAAAAAGCCAGTTTATGGCCACTGCTCCGGGAAGTATAAACGAGGACGCCCGTGGCCAGGACCGCACAGGTGGAGGGGCCATCAACCGGCTCAGCCGCCGGAATCTAAACTGAGTCACTGCAGGGGACCGGAGGATGGATTTGTCCTGGCGTGGGCAGATGGCAGCTGCAGGCAGCATGGCATTCCTGTCACTGGTCACATGATGGCCATCGGCATGCTTATGCCAACACAAAGGACGGGCTGGATTTAGGCCGAGGCCACCTAGGCCATGGCCTAGGGCACCACAGGAGCAAGGGCGGGTGGGCAGCAGGCTAAACTGGTGCAGCATGTGCAAGCTTGAAAATGCTGCTGTGCAGGGAGATTGGGCAAGCTCCTGACAGTGGCGGCTGATGGAGAAGGGGGGGGGGGGGCGGACGGACTGGGGAGAGGAAGCTTCTGTGCTGGAGACAAACGGAGATGTCATTAACACTGATGGCTGCTGTCTTGTGGCGCGAGCTGGCTACCTATACTGAAGGGGGGGGGGGTGCGTAAAGGGAGGGAATAAGGCAGTTATCTGGCTACCTATACTGGAGGGAAGGGGGGAGGGGTCATCTAGCTACCTATACTGGAGGGGGGCGGCTGGTGACAGTGGCCTTGGGTGGTAAAAAGTACAAATCCGGCCCTGCACAGAGGATATGGTTTGGAGGCACTGATATGGACTCCATTGATATGATCCATTTAACCTTCTTGGCGGTATGGGCGAGCTCAGTTCGTCCATGACCGCTAGAGGGCGCCGCTCAGGCCCTGCTGGGCCGATTTTAACAATTTTTTTTAAAACACGCAGCTAGCACTTTGCTATGGGGGACGATCGCCGCCTATGCGCCGCTACCCGTCGCGTAAGGGCCCCCCCCTCCCGAGACCCCTGCGCAGCCTGGTCAATCAGTGCCTGGCAGCGCTGCGGGGTGGATCAGGACTCCCAATGACGTCACAACGTGATGACGTCATCATGATCGTTGCCATGTCGACGGGGGAAGCCCTCCAAGAAATCCCGTTCAGAACGGGATTTCCGGATGGGCTAATGCGCCGGAAGCGATCGGAAAGGTGAGTAAGACGCCGCCGTGAGGGGGGAATCATGTAGCTAGCGCTAGGCTAGCTACATGGTTTAAAAAAAAAAAAAAAAAATACTGCTACGCCGCCACTCTGGCGATCTTAATAGAACGCCAGGGTGGTTAAAGCACTTTTCATGCCTACCTGATAGAGACCATTATCCTGTGCAGCAGTAAGTGTCATTTGTATGTTAATCCAGTCATAGATATCACTCTCCCCTCTCCCTCATATCCGAGCATCCCCCCCTCCCCCTCCTCCCCTGCCATTCCGAGCTGCTGTTATGTGTTTTGCATCAAGAAACAAGGCCGCTATTACGGCTTCCGCTCCGCGCATCTCACTGAGAGCTGCAAATAGGTAATAATGGGAAGATTGTTCTTTTCACGGAAAAACACGTCCGGCTGGAGGGATTTGCCATTAAACTGCGCACAGGGCATTAGACGGAAGATGGAAGAAACTGCCGCATCACGATTACATTAGGACTATACAAATATTTTCACGCGCCGTAGCAATCAGGGCTACAGCCATCAGCTGCAATTAGAAGACCGGGAACATTAAGAGCTGCAACGCTAGCGAGAAAAAAAAAAAGACGTGTTTCTTAAAGGTCTCAGAATTGCATTTTTTTTTAAAAAGCAAGGGTCATGTGACCTCTGCAGGCCTCTAGTGACAATCGATGTGATGCAAATAACCTTTCCTTACATTTAACCCTTTGCATTCACTTCTTCCAGCATAGGTTCAGTGTCGGATAGTTAGACATAGGAAACATGGCTGCTGCTAGTAGAGGTGGGCTGAACGGTTCGCCGGCGAACGCTTCCAGGCGAACCTCGGGTGGTTCGCCTTCGCCGGCGAAGGCGAACTTTCCCAGAAGTTCGATTTGCCCCATAATGCTCTATGAGGGTAAACTTTGACCCTTTGCATCACAGTCAGCAGGCACATTGTAGCCAATCCGGCTATACTAAGCCCTGGAGCCCCACCCCCCCTTATATAAGGCAGGCTCCGGCGGCCATTAGCCTCACTCGTGTGCCTGCTAGAGACAGACTAGGGACAGCTGCTGCAGACTTGTTCTCCTAGGGACAGATTAGTCAGGCTCTTGCCTTCTTAGCTTGCTCCTAGCTGAATCTTATCGCTATAATAGCGCCCCAGAACAGCTCTTTTCAGAGCTAATCCTGCTCGTGTGATCATTTTTTTCTTTTCCTGTGTTTGAAACTGACACTTGTGTTGCTTAGACAGCATTGCTAATTCATACTGTGTCCCACTGCCAGCAGACCACCAGCAGCAGCAGCACATTCAGTGGCTACCTGTGTGTGAGACAGGGAGCTGCACATTGTACTACCCAGTACTGCATTTACCTACTACTAGTACCTGTTGTGTTTAGTTAACCCACCTCATCACTGCATACACCTACGTTTGCGTTGAGTGAACCCACCTCGCTGCACATAACTACCTTTTGTGTTGAGTGAACTCACCTCACTGCATATCTACCTTTTGTGTTGAGTGAACTCACCTCACTGCATATATAACTACCTTTGGGTTGAGTGAACTCACCTCCCTGCATATGTAACTACCTTTGGGTTGAGTGAACTCACCTCACTGCATATAACTACCTTTTGTGTTGAGTGAACTCACCTCTCTGGATATAACTACCTTTTGTGTTCAGTGAACTCACCTCACTGCATATCTACCTTTTCTGTTGCGTGAACTCACCTCACTGCATATACCTAGCTTCCCCCCGAGATGGACAAAATGGATAAACCAGGTAGAGGAAGAGGTAGAGGCAGACCCAGAGGAAGGCCACCTGGCACTGGCAGGTCTGTGCGAGGTGGTGTTGCTGTGATTTCGTGCGGACCTGGACCAAAGTACAGTGCTCAGAAGAAGGCACGTGCCATCACTTCCCAAAATTGTGAGGACGTGCTTGAGTATTTAACACAGAACACCTCATCTCCCGCAGCCACCAGCGCTACAACAAGCACCACATATCCGCTGCATTTCACACTTCGCAGGAGTTATTTGGTGGTGGTGGTGAAATCACTGATTCACAGCCACTACTGCAACAAGAAGAAGAAGGCGCAGGTACACCACCTCATACATCTGAGTTAGGTGGCGATAGTATGGACGTAATGTGTGAGGAGGAGGATGATGATTAACCACCTGAAGTTGGTGCAGTTGTGGAGTTGTCTGAGGAAAGCGAAGCTGGGCAGGAGGATTATGATGACGATTATACTATTATGTTCCCAATAGAGGAGATGACCAGGGGGACAGTTCAGAGGGGGAGCCAGAGAGGAGTAGGAGGAGACGACTCCATGATAGAAGCAGAGGGAGCTCGTCCTCAAACAGCTGGAGGCAGTGTCCAGCGCCATGTATCGCCAGCTATGGCCAGCCAGCCAACATGCCCTTCAAGGTCAGCTGTTGATGCCACCGTAGTGCCATCACCCCAGGGGGGCTCAGCGGTTTGGAAATATTTTAACGTGTGTGCCTCAGATAGGAGCAAAGCCATCTGTTCTCTCTGCCTCCAAAAATTGAGCCGTGGAAAGGCCAACACTCACGTAGGGACAAGTGCCTTACGAAGGCACCTGGAGAAAAGGCACAAACAGCTATGGGAAGAATACCTGAGGAAAAGCAGCACCCCTCAAAAGACAAGCCACCCTCCTTCTCCTCTTCCTCCTTCAGGTGCATAGTCTTCATCCGCTTTCTCCCTTGAACCTTCACAGCCACCCTCCTTCACACCGCCTCTGCCCTTGAGCGGTTCCTGCTCCTCTGCCCACAGCCGTAGCCAGGTGTCCGTGAAGGAAGTCTTTGAGCGGAAGAAGCCAATTTCGGCCAGTCACCCTCTTGCCCGGCATCTGACAGCTGGTGTGGCGGAACTATTAGCTCGCCAGCTATTACCATACAAGCTGGTGGAGTCAGAGGCTTTCCGTAAATTTTTGGACATTGGGACACCGCAGTGGAAGATACCAGGCCGCACTTATTTTTCACGAAAGGCCATACCCAAACTGTACCGTACAGTTCAGAGGCAAGTGGTGTCATCTATTGCGAAGAGCGTTGGGTCAAGGGTCCACCTGACCACGGATGCCTGGTCTGCCAAGCACGGGCAGGGGCGTTACATTACGTACACAGCCCATTGGGTCAACCTGGTGACCGATGGCAGCAAGCAGGGAGTACGTGGCTGTTCAGCGGACCGACTTGTGACTCCTCCACGGCTTGCAGGCAGGCCTCCTGCCACCTCGTCTCCTCCTCCTCCAGCTACATCCTCCTCCTCGGCTGAGTGGCAGTTGAACTCTAGCGGTGCTGCCATCTCCTCCTCCTCTCCAGCTACACAGCCCCATCTCCCCAGAGCCTACGCTGCATGCCAGGTACGACGGTGTCATGCAATTTTAGACATGTCTTGCCTCAAAGTGGAGAGTCACACTGGAGCAGCTCTCCTGGCTGTTCTTAACAAACAGGTGGAGCAATGGCTGACCCCACACCAGCTGGAGATCGGCAACGTGGTATGTGACAATGGCAGCAATCCTTTCCGCTTTAAATTTGGTAAAGCGGACACATGTACCCTGCATGGCACATGTGCTGAATCTGGTCGGGCAAAGATTTGTCTCAAAGTACCCAGGCTTAGAGGACGTCCTGAAGCAGACCAGGAAGTTGTGTGGGCATTTCAGGTGGTCTTATACGGCCATGGCACGCTTTGCGGACATTCAGCGGAAAAACAACTTGCCGGTGAGACGCTTGATATGCGATAGCCCAACTCGCTGGAATTCCACCCTGCTCATGTTCTCTCACCTGCTAGACCAGGAGAAAGCCGTCACCCAGTACCTGTACAACTACAGTAGAAGGACACAATCTGGGAAGATGGGGATGTTCTGGCCCAACAACTGGACACTGATGCGAAATGCATGCAGGACCAGGCAGCCGTTTGAGGAGGTGACCAACCTGGTGAGTTGCGCTGAAAGCACCATCAGCGACTTGATCCTCTACGCTTACTTCCTGGAGCGTGCCGTGCGTACAGTGGTGGATGACGCTGTGGAGGAGTGGGAACAGGAACAGCTATGGCAGGAGGAGTCGTGGGAGCGATTTTCATCCGAACCACGTTTCCTCGACCCCTGCGGTACCACAGAGGGGGGAGGAGGAGGAAGAAGAGTCGTCGTGTGGAGAAGGAGAGGCGTCAGACTCGGATGACGATTATGAGGAAGGTGTTTCTGTGGAGGAGGAAGAGGCGGCGGCTGCAGAAGAACAACCGCAGCAGCCGTCACACGGGGCTTCTGCTGCTCCACGCTCCCGTGGTATTGTTCGTGGCTGGGGGGAGGAAGAGGAGTTGCGTGATGTCACTGTGGAAGAGCAAGAGGAGATGGAGAGTACGTCTGGATCCGACTTTGTGCAGATGGCCTCTTTCGTGTTGTCCAGCCTGTTGAGGGACCCCCGTATCAAAAAACTCAAGGCGAATGACCTGTACTGGGTGGCCACGCTACTAGACCCTCGGTACAAGCACAAAGTGGCAGACCTGTTACCAACTCAACACAAGGCGGAAAGGATGCAGCACTTGCAGAACAAGCTGTCATTGATGCTTTACAATGCATTTAAGGGTGATGTGACAGTACAACGCAATACCACTGGCAGTAATCCTCCTCCTCCCCAGTCCACGCAGGCAAGGACAGGACGCTTCAGCGATCTCGGGGTGATGTCGGACATGCGGATATTCTTTAGTCCAACACCTCGCAGTAGCCCTTCGGGATCCACCCTCCACCAATGCCTGGACCGGCAGGTAGCCGACTACCTGGCCTTAAGTGTGGATGTACACTGCGACTGCGAGCAGCGACGATGAACCCTTGCTCTACTGGTTGCGCATGCTTGACCTGTGGCCAGAGCTGTCCCAATTTGCCATCCAACTTCTCTCTTGCCCTGCTGCAAGCGTCCTGTCAGAAAGGACCTTCAGTGCAGCTGGTCTGGAGGCATTATCACTGAGAAGAGAAGTCGCCTAAGTCATGACAGTGTTCAGTACCTGACCTTTATCAAAATGAATGAGGCATGGATCCCTGAGGGCTATTGCACGACCGAAGACTAAGTCAGTCCCCACACACAGCATCTCTGCCTGCAGGCCGCCACCACCAACAGGGTCCATGATTCTAGGCAGATTCCTAAATTTTTAAGGCCGCTGCTAGCAGCGGCCGCTATACTAATTTTTCTGGGGTGTGCACATGCCTGCCTTCTTTTTCTGGCTGCACTGCAGGCAGCTGCAACAAAAAAAAACAAAAAAAAGGCATGTACATGTGCCCATCCCCCTTCGTAATCATTACCTTGCCGCGGTGAAGGGGCTTGCATATCACAATGAAGCAATGAACGCCAGCTATATGAGTGTCTCGGGTGGGGGTGGCACACCAAAGATAATAAGGTCGTTGTTTCATTGTGGTCAGAACAAATTTGATCAGCTGGACAGTCACTGTTCTGTCATTCAGCTACATCAGCCGGGCGACCATATGGGCTGAAAAGCCACCATCACCTGCACTCTTGTCATGGTGCGCACCAGTCCAGCACGGCCGTCACTACACAAACGGCTGTTTGCAGTCACTGCATACCTTTCACTGCATCTGTGACTGCACATTCGACCTGGCAGTCAGTGCATAACTTGCACTTGAATGGATGGCAGACTTGCCCTCCATAACGGATTCCCGTTAAAGGATTTAAAGTGGATTCATTACAATTAGGGCCTCAAAAGTCCTCCTGAGTCCTGTATTGTTATTTTTGGTCACTACCTCAGGGCGGGCGGGCGTGCATGCCTGCCTGCTGCCCTCTTTGGATGTGTAGTGGTAGCCGTTGCTCAGGCTCCACACCAGATTCCATCCCTCATTCCCCGGCCAGTACCCGGGGTCACAAATGGCAGACTTGCCCGCCTCCATATGATTCTCGTGAAAGGAATGTGGTGTCATCTTTGCCCGCCATAACTGGTTCTCGTTAAAGGATTTAAAGTACATTCATTTCAAATACACAGCAGGGCCTCGAAAGTCCTCCTCCTGTATTGTTATTTTTGGTCACTACCTCGGGGCGGGTGGGCGTGCATGCCTGCCCGCTGCCCTCCTTGGATGTGTAGTGGTAGCCGTTGCTCAGGCTCCACACCGGATTCCATCCCTCATTCCCCGGCCATTACCCGGGGTCACAATGGCAGACTTCCCCGCCTCCATAGGATTCTCATTGTAGCGGTACTGAACAAGTACACAGCAAGTAGAAAATGTAATTTAAAAACAAAAACGTAAGCTTTTTAACAATGCCATGGAAAGTTGAGAAGGAAGTCACACATTACCTGACATCACTGAGTGAGGAAGAGCAATCTCGCCATGTTGCGCAGTAGTCCAGCATGGCTGTCACTACACAAACAGCTGGTAACTTGCGGTGCGTTACACAGTGAGTTTGGTGTGTCAGTGTGAAGCAGTACTCTAATTACACTCCCTGATTGATGTATACCGATGCAAGATGTTTTAAAGCACGTTAGGCCTGAAATTTAGCATTCAATGTGATTTCTGCCCTTAAAAACGCTGCTTTGCGTTCAATCCAGATTTTTCCCTGGGACTTTGGGCATGTATCCCACTCCGCCATGCCCCCCTCCAGGTGTTAGACCCCTTGAAACATCTTTTCCATCACTTTTGTGGCCAGCATAATTTTTTCTTTTTTTCAAAGTTCGCATCCCCATTGAAGTCTATTGTGGTTCTCGAACTTTTTCGCAAACTGAACCTTCCGCGGAAGTTCGCGAACCCGGTTCCCGAACCTAAAATCGGAGATTCGGCCCATCACTAGTGATCTGTTTAGTGATCTGTGAAGTGTCAACTGGCTCCACACTTATTAACATTAGCAACATTTCTCTGCAGCCTGGAGGTGCCTTGCTGGCCCCGACCAGGGGCGCCTTAACCTACTGACCACCCAGGCAGCGGCTTGGAGCGCTTTGATGGGGAAGGCGCAATAAATTACTGTCACTCCAAGGGGAAATAAAAATTCTTGTCCTGAAAGACCATTGTAAGGGACTGGAGAGAAATAGATTTCCTTCTGTTTTAAGAAGGCAAATTACACCAAGCTTTGCTTTTTTAGTAGGAGGGCATTTTGGTTCCTTTTATCCCCCTATACATTCCTAGTAGCTTGGGTCACCCTGCGCTGCTTGGATACTCTGCTCTTTTCACAAATAGCATTCTGCTAAGTCAGGGATAAAGAATCATTCAGAGAGTTCAGATTTATAGATACTCCCTAAGAAGAAGGTGTCTGGTTTATAACTGTTCTCTGCCCCCACCTTTCTGAGCCTGAGTGACTGACTGCCCTTTAAGGGTATGTAAAGAAAGTTTTCTACTCTCTGTTTTAAGAAGGCAATTACACCTAGCTTTGCTTTTTTAGTAGGAGGGCTTTTTGGTTCCTTTTATCCCCCTATACATTCCTAGTAGTTTGGGTCACCCTGAGCTGCTTGGTTACTCTGTTCTACTCTCACAAGTGTTTTTAGGAATGCATCTAATAAGGATTCATAGAAAGATTGGAGACAGTCCCTCACTATTCAGTGTACAGAGGTGACAGCGCCCTACCCCCAAATGTTACTGAGTCTGCAGAGCGAGCAAGACAAACAAACAAACAGTAAACTCTGCAGACAGCCTGTGTGCTCTGCTAGAATGTCCTGCATGTCTAGATGTCAGGACGCTCTCCAGCCATGACTAGCTATGGAGCGGTAGGATCATCTGATGCTCTCTCCCTCTGACTGGGACACACAGCCTGCACTTCTCCCCGAGTTCCCAAGGACAGTGTTTGAAGTGTGTAATGGACACAGTGGGGGTTGCAGGTTTTGTCTTTCATTGTGAGAGAGTGAATAGGAGGGCAGCATCTAAAGCTCAAACAATGATAATGGACATGTAAGCAATGTGTGTAATTACATCCATCACTACTTATAATTGAAGATGGCATAATAATGTATTTCCATTAATGCTGTCTGTTTGCCCTCTCTCTAATGCTATGTACCCACCTCACGATTTTTCCAACGATTTTCCCGATGTCCATTTTTTTTTTTTGAGCGACAAGTAGTCATTTACACGATGTCGTGACATCGCTTAGCGTTGTGTGGTGAAAAGTGACCATCACTGAGGACCGGATCTTTAAGATCCTTGATGACACCCCGTAAAGTACTGCGGTCGCTTGACTTCTCGTTGGCGCCCGTCCTGTAATGTCACGTGACATCTCGCATACCCGCTGGCAGGAAGATGAATCGCTGGACGCTTGTCATGAGGGACACCTTGCTGGATCCATCTTCCTCTGTTGTTGCAGTCACTGTGGTGAGTGTGGAGCTTAACTTTGCTCGCCCTCACCCTCTGCTCATGCTCCCTCTCCCACTGTCTCTCTGACCAAACAACTGCTACTTGGGGAACAATGTGCACAACTATGTACACTAGTCTGAGCACTCTTCAGAGGAGCCAGTAGCATTTGGAACTATTATTGTGTATTTATGTAGCACTGACATCTTCAGCACTTTACAGAGTACATAGTCATGTCACTGACTGCTCACTGGAGCTTACAATTTAATCCCTACTATAGTAAAACTGTAATGTCCTACCATATTATTATTATGTATTCATATAGCACTGACATCTTCTGCAACACTTTACAGAGTCATGTCACTGACTGTCCTCAGAGTAGCTCACAATCTAATCCAACCATAGTCATAGTCTAATGTCCTACCATATTATTATTATGTATTTATATAGCATTGACATCTCCTGCAGCACATTACAGAGTACATAGTCATGTCACTGATTGTCCTCAGAGTAGCTCACAATCTAATCCTACCATAGTCATAGTCTAATGTCCTACCATATTATTATTATGTATTTATATAGCATTGACATCTTCTGCAGCACATTACAGAGTACATAGTCATGTCACTGACTGTCCTCAGAGTAGCTCACAATCTAACCCTACCGTAGTTATAGAATAATGTCCTACCATATTATTATTATGTATTTATATAGCACTGACATCTCCTGCAGCACTTTACAGAGTCATGTCACTGACTGTCCTCAGAGGAGCTCACAATCTAATCCCTACCACAGTTATAGTCTAATATTTTCAATATAGGATTGTTTTGGGGTAAACCAGTTGACTTATTAGTATGTTTTTTAGGATGCAGGAAATGTCTGAAGTGTCTGAAGACAGAAACTCCATGCAGATTTTGCCCTGGCCAATGTTCAAGCCTAGGACTCAGCACTAAAATGCAGTAGTGCTACCCACTGAGCCTCTATTCTACTCATAGATATCTGCTCATCCATGTCATCAATTCTGACCCTCCACTACCCTCCCTCCCTCCATTCTACTTCTCTTCTCTTGTATCACTTACACTACAAACACACTGTGCTTATCTCCAGAATGGATTATGAATCAAACTGTTATGCTGGGAATACACGTTTCGTTTTTGCCTTCGTTTTAGCCTTCGTTTCGTTCGGTAAACGAATTGAGTGTTGAAAACGTATGTGAAAATAGTCATAATCTCATTATAGTTTCGATTAATAGACCCCAAAAACGAACGACTAGTGATCGAACATGTTTGATATTATCTCTCTTTATCCATCTAATCGAGCCATTGGTAGGCTTGATGGCTGTTCAGATCGATTATATATTCGTTTATGTTAGTCCGTCCCTGTAAAAAGGGATTTTCGTTTCGTTTCTTTGCAGCCTTCGATCATTGGAAAAACGAAACCATCAGAATCGGGAAAAAAAACGAAACCGTGGGTGGTGATATTAACCGTATGTTCGATTATTTCGGGATCGAGAAGGACAAAAGGCACAATCGAAACAAAGGTTTAAACGAAGGCAAAAACGAATCGTGTATTCCCAGCATTAGGCCCAGTGCACACCAAAACCGCTAGCAGATCCTCAAAACGCTAGCGGTTTTTGGAGCAGATTTCAGAGCGATTCTAGGCATGTTTAGAGACATTTTCTAAACATGCTGAGCGTTTATGTGAAGCAGATTACAAATCTTGTTACAGTAAAAGCTGTTACTGAACAGCTTCTGTAGCAAAAACGCCTGGAAAACTGCTATGATCTAGCGTTTTTTTAGAGCGGTTAGCATTTTTCCTATACTTTACATTGAGGCAGAATCGCTTCTGCAAACAGCAAATGTGCAGCAGGAGGCACGTTTGCGGTTTGCTAAAAACCTCAAACCGCTGGTGTGCATCATCCCATTGAAATACATTAGCCAAGCGTTTTCACAGACAGATGTGGTTGGTGGATCGCTGCTAAAACCGCTCGGTGTGCACTGGGCCTTAAACCACCTTACCATATCAGCCCTTCAATGTCATGATATACCCACTCTAGTCCTACCCCAACAGGTGGTAACATATCTGCATATCTCATAATGTTTGTGAAAAATTATTCTGAAAGGAAGAATGTCTTGCTTGATAATCCAATCTTGCAATGTGACTGACATTGGAACTTGTAGTGTGGGTGTTGTATTTATTTGAGGTGCATACTGGCAGCATGTGCTGTATGGCATACAATGCTGATCATCCACAAGGTAAACTTAGGCAGCTGCCTAGGGTCTAGAGAGAGTTTAGGGGCCTGGTGGTTGCTAGCCCCCACCAAATCTAACTAAATGAGCCAGGTGACCATCAGTGGAGGGCAAAGTGTTATCTTGCCCAGGGCCCCGTTACATAGTTATCCTTCTCTGATGGCTTATATCATGTGTGAAGTGTTCTATAATGTATATGATTTTTGTTTTATTTTTATGGGGGGGGCGCCACAGGATTTCTTGCCTGGAGTGCCAAGAAGGCTAGAGGCGCCCCTGGCCCCGACTCTATGGTTATGAAAACAGCTTACCTAGATGTAGATCCAGAAGGTGAGGCTGCTCCTGATAATTGTCCATAATAACTACAATGAAAGAAGAGGATGGTGAGACTCAGACAAGGAACATACAGGCTTCTCGTCTCCTACCCCTGCCTAATCCCCAAGCACAGAGTTCAATCTATTACCCCAGCAATCCCACCTCCACCTCTACCCCCAAACAGATTCTGGATCAGCAGGACTCACTATGTCCCGCAGTCACACACATATGGATCTAGTGATTCGCAGTCTGGTTCGCTCACCATTAAACCTCTGTGCACACACCTCTCTGCTCACCGGCTCCATACAGGACATCTGCTGGTTGACAATCAGGTCTCGTGTCTGTTTGCTCTCCGTAAAAGATCCCAAGTTGTTACTGCTCGATACAATCTCCGGGCTGCCATCTTCCTCTCGCTCAGCACGGTCTGCCACCATCGTGCTGATTCTGCACTAGAGACGCTTACAGCTCCCACCTAAAACACACAGGACAGAGACTTTCCTGAGCCGCCATTATGTTGCTAGTTACAGCTGAATGACTTCTGTATGAGCACAGCACCATCACAGGAATATATTCTCCTCCACATCACACATTGCAGAAGTCTAACTTGGTCAGGCACATCTGGCTCCTGATTGGCTGCTACGGATGTCAGAATAATGGCAGCAGCTGCACCGTACAGAGACGGTTATTCAGTTACGAACACATCCAAACGCCAACAGGAAGTATGCGGCTCCTTTCACACTGCATGCGTTTCCATCTGATTACTGAGCCACATGCAACCGCAAGGACACCAGCGCTGATCCCAGATTCCGAGAACAGCTGATCCCATTCTCTGAATGTGGCATTTCTGCCATAATGCCATACACCATTCAATACAACTTTTACTGCCGGTACAATTGCAAAGTACAAGTGCACAGGAAAACGATTGCCCCCTTCCTACACGCTTTATACTGTGAGAGGGCCCTTATTGTCTGGTTCAAAAAGAGTGGGGAGAGACCAAGAGACAATACAGTGTAGTAGGTCCTGAGGTCCTTTGTCTTAGCCATGACTGTCCACAAACCAACTGCAGAGAGCCGTTGATTTTCATCGGTTGAGTAGATTACAACAGCTGTTCCAATTTAATCAGGGTACTTAGGATGCTTTAGAACAGCTTGAACTATTTAGAAATGGTATAGAACTTTGGATTTCCCCTCAGACTGTGACGGTTTGAAGGGTTTGAATAATTTTGGACGGGTCACTTTTTGTTTAAATGTATGTTATTTTTCCCCACAATGCCTCTTGTACATCAACTTATCTTTTGGGCGACACCTATGTCATTTCCCACCAAGAAAATTACTTGTTGGTTGAATAAAAGTAACAAAGTCAGAATTTGCCAGGGGTATGAATAATGATGGGCAGCACTGTATATGACTAAGCCTTGTTAGCAGTTGCCTGTGATTAGGAGTGGCTGAACATCACAAAACATTGTGATGCCCCATTGAATAATGATAGGCAAATTTCTAAAACCTTCACCACGGTTTCCCTGCAGCCACAATTACTTAACATTTTTTTTAAAACAGTGTCCAAAAACCCATATAGAGTCACAGGAGGGAGGGGGGGGGGGGGGGGGGGGGAAGAGACCAAAAGCAAACATTTTAGCCAGTTGAGGACTACAGGCTTACACCCCCCTCGCAACCAGGCGATTTTTCACACTTCTGCACTCTGCAGCTTTAACAGCTCGCTGCAGGGCCATACAACTTGGCAAACAAATGAATCTTACCTCCATTTCTTCACATAAATAGGCCGTTCTTTTAGTGGTCTGTGTGATAGCTGCTGCAATAGTTTTTTTTTTTTTACTTTTTTATTTCTATAGTTTATGGTTCCTTCCCCCCCCCCACCCCCCCCCAAAAAAATTGGCCCTAGGCTGTGATCCATAGTTTTTTCCCACTTCTCAAAGGCATTAGCATAGGAGAAGCTGTGATTCTCATTCTATTGAGTGGGACTCACATCACAGTAAAAGAGTTAAATTGTGCCACAAAATCAATTCTCGATTTGTGCTCCCAATGTGAACTCGCCCTTACAGATCTGGCTGCTGCTGCCATGTGGTTCAGTGAGTCAGGCTGTAATTACTGTTTAATACAACCATGCCGTACTAACTATCACAACAATGTGACGGACTCTGGCCCGCTGGAGCATGGTTGGA